>NC_048410.1:29306674-29348903 GCF_013103735.1 Etheostoma cragini | reverse complement strand
ACTGTTACGGTTAAAGTTCAGGGTGCGTTTGATATGATTGTGACATAGAAAACGAGGCTGTGTAGGGTCTAAATGGGCCTTCACAAAGTCTCCATTGGCTTAGGGGTAGTGCATTTAGGCTGCGGAGGGGACTGCGTCAAGCGGGAAACACAAGCGGGACTTTGGCGAGACAGACTCACCTTTTGGAAGAACTCCACCCGACACGTGGCAGCAGGGGCCAATCATGTAATGAGCAGTCTGGCTTGTCAGTACGTTTTGAGGCGGTGTGAACATCCCGTACATGAACAGCCTGTTCTCAAAAAGCTAAGAAAAGTTAAGCACTGTAATTCATACGTATTCAACTTTTTTTGGAGTGTTAAATCGCAGGACTTTCATGTCAGGGAGCTGAGTTTGCATCCCAGGGAAATGTGTGTTAATTGGGAGTTTTGGGGATTTTGACCAAAATCTTTTTCCTAAACTTAACCACTCGTTTTTGTCCCTAAGCCTAACTTTTTCTCGCTCACATTATGTTGGTTAAACTTAACTGTAATGTTACCCAAGCTTGTGGTGCTCTGTGTCCGGCTCAGAGTTGACTATTCTGGGGTTAACTGAACCCACAGCCATCGCCGATACAACGGCGCGCTCCATGTGGAGGAACACGTGGAGCATTATGTGGATCACCATACGGATCCCCACGTGGAGCACCATGCTAAGCACCATGCTTAGCACCATGTGCATCACCCTGCTTAGCACCATGTGGATTACCATGCTCAGCCCCATGTGGATCACCATGCTTTGCACCATGCTTTGCACCATGCTTTGCACCATGCAGATCACCATGTGGATCACCCTGCTAAGCACCATGTGGCTCACCATGCTTAGCATCATTCTTATCATCATGCTTATCACCATGTGGATCACCATGTGGATCACCATGCTTAGCATCATGCTTATCATCATGCTTATCACCATGTGGATCACCATGTGGATCACCAAGCTGAGCATCATGTTAGGGTTAGCTCCGTAGGGGCTTAGTAGCATCTGTTGCTCGATGTCCTGGGGTTGCCTTCAAGTGCGGTCTGAAATGACAAGATTTCTACATGATCTATTGCATAACAGCAATTTTGAAATATAAAGTCTACTTGTGTTACATTGGGGGGTGGGGGTGGGGGGGGGGTTAAAGAACACAACAGGATGTCACACAAATGGACAATTTCAGACACTTCTACAGGGTAGCCTACTTTGGTCTAAATAGGCCCATAGAGTTTTGACCGTTTTTGGTGTTGTGTAGTGCAAAGGGAAATTTACATTTGCCGTGATTTCATGTGTCCTTCTATAATATGCATGTTGATTATTCATATAATTAGTCTCAACCATGGGAATGAGCCATGGGTTTCCTATTACTGGTTCCTTGTAATAATAGTAATGCAGAAGAAGGACTAATACTACTTTGGATGTGTACATAGGCATATAGGCCTATACACACATCCATATATACTGATAACAAAGATATAAGATGTGCTTTAACTGGAACGTGAGTGTCATCTTGCTCGGAGGTTGCGACGTTCAAAGTTTACTTTGAAGTTGAAACTAATCAGGAATCCATTAACATCACTCGTTCTACTGATCGCTGATTAATTCCAGGAGTTTAAATTAGATCTGATTAATCCGTCTGCCTGATTTATTAGACAAACCAAATTAGTTGTTGTTCGTCCTAGAGGGGGACAACGTGACATTTACAAATTATAAATAAGGAAGCTTAAATGAATCAACTCAACTAATATTAACTGTAACAGTGAAATAATCGTAAATATTAAACATGTTACGATTGGTATTTCATTATTACTATGCTCTTATGTTATTACTGTGTCTGTTACTAATAGCACTGAGCAGTCATTGCTACTGGTGCTCATACTGTGCTCCTTTAGTTATAATCTAATCATAGTTGATACATGTGAACATGATGCCCCGAACGCCTTAGAAAATATCATTTACCATTATATATATATATAAAAACACCAAAGGCTGCATTGTTGCCTCTATTAAGGCCAACTTGTCGTTGAGTCAGCAACAAACCGAGCTGATACTAAAGCGAAGGCTACCACAGAATTGGAGCAACAGGAAATAAAGAAAAAGATACATTTTGACTTCTCAGTTGCTTTCTTTTGCAGACTCGATGGTGTTTTATTCTCCTAGTGTGTCCTTCCAGGCGCTACGGCCGCTGCGTTCAAGGCCCCTAACACAAGACAGCGTTGCAACCGTACAACCAATAACCATAACCATGACCATAACCATAACCAGTGCCTAATTCTAGTGCCTTCCAGGCAGCACTTGTCCTGGAAGGGCACGCTGGGGAAAAAAAACCTGATAAACCGTTTGCACTCATCATACTCCTGTGTCTCAGTAGCTATGTTTCCATCCACATGTTTTTATCTAAATTAAGTGATATAAAATAAAAAATGCCTTATGGAAACAGTAAAATTTGATGGAATTTCATGAATATCATCTCAACGGAAATATGTTTGGTCTCATCAGATTTTATCTTGATCAATATACGGCTTATGCGACAAACACAGATGGAAACATTATTTGCCGAATAAATAAAGAATTCTGATTAAGTTTTAGGTCATTTAATGGTTGCAACCCCTTCAAAACGCAGAAGAAGAAGTTGTAGTCAATTTCTCCCTGTATGTTCTCTCTGTCTGCACACATGGGGGGGCAACAAAGACAGATGGAAGTGGACGTACGAGGAGACGAGAGACTTTCTGAATTTAATTCATCAGGAACTCGGAAAAGGAAATGGCCGACAAAGGTTAGGACAAGCCGCGGGACGTCCTGCGGAGTCGATGGAAGACGCTCAGACAGAGAGACATGTCTCAAAAAAGAGTCTCACAGCACTTTCACCAGCTTTATTCACATTTATATTTCTTTATTTATATGTTTTTACCAAACTTCAGATAATTCAACTGACAAGTGGATGGAAACTTAGCGAGTGTGCACAGGACAGCCTCACGCATTGTGAGGCTTGTAGTAGATTCAGGAGAAGACATGGAGGAAAGGTTGGATAAACAGGAAGAGCGGTTTATGAATACATGGGCAACAATGTTTCAAGGAACTCCTCTGGGGCTGAGAGAGAGCTGCCAGGTGGGAAGTAGGTCCAAAAAACAACAATTAGCCTTGTGCAGGAAGACTGGGCTCCTTGGACTGAAACGGGGAGAAAACCCCACAAAGTCAAAATCTGAGATAAATGAGAAAGATAATCTCACAGAATTCACTACCATAGCACAGTGGGTGAATGGCCGATCTGGCAAAGACTGGTTAGAAAGCCGGCGTTTGGGACCGGAGCGGTGATTGCTGGATCTGCTTCAGGTGTTTAGGGAGCCACAGGTGTCCTGCCGAGGTGGGAGAGAGAGACAGGAGCGACGCTGCCACTCAGCACAGGAAAGAGGGGAGAGGGAAATAGTCAGGAGAGGAAGCAAGCCAAACCATGACACACGTCCATTGAGGAAACGCCACCTAACCGACTTACAACGTGGATGAAGTTGCTATTAGGACTCCAGAACTAAATCTCTGTGTCCAGTTAGGACTCTCACAAACCACTGTGAAAGTGAAAGACATGCATAGATGGAGGACTCATACTCTAGATCAGAGGCGCCGTCAAATGACCAAAGGGAAGGCAACAACAGTTTCCATTCAGCCACGGTGGCTCTCAGTGTATATAATAAGTACTTTTCTCTTGTTTCGTCTTCTGTTTTTTCAAAACCAATTGGCCTTCTGTTCTTATTGCATAGCTGATTATGATGTTACATGCTACATATACTGTACATTTGGCTTGCATCCAAACAGGGAAACAGCTTTTCCATACACAAATAGCACAGCTCGGAATATAAAAGCATGAGCAGCGACACACACCTTCTGACTTTAAGCTCTATTTGTGCTTGCGTGCGGACTAATTTGAATGTTTGAGTGCATGCGGGTGTGTTCCTTGAAGCGGAGCAAATACCGCTCAGCTTGTAATTCTCTTTTAATAACAGTAATCTTGCCACCGCTCTGCTCCGCATCAATAGTCATTGCGCTATTATTCTGGAAAAGCTCAGGGAGGTAAGGACAGAATGACAGGAAGGAGAGGTGGAGAGAAGACGACAGAAGGTGGCTGTTTGCAGACACGTGAGCCTTCCTTTCTGCTGATTCGATATCTTCTCGTTTTATCTTCTTCCTTATCAATACGGCAATGAGCCCCTTTTATTGATTACCAATTTCACTTCCCCTACCTCACCCACGAAGTCTAACTCTCCCTGTCTTTTCACTCTGGGACACAATCTCCCCGTCGATCTTTCTCTTACACACACACACACAAAGAAAAACACACAATATGTCTGATACTCAAGGTGATTATTGTTCAGAGCAGTGCTGTGCAATATAGAGAAAAACGAGATATCCCAATATTCTTGACCAAATACCTCAGTGCCGATATTGCGATGATAATGTAGGATGGACTGCTGAATGGGTGCTATCACAACATATCTACACAATAAAAATTAACTAAATAATCATCATTAATTTGGATATGCTAATTAAATGGGTAAAGGAAAATAATAGAACAATCAGAACTGTCTGGTAAGTTGAGAAAGTTGCATTACTTTACTGGAATGCAGCCCTTAAAGATGGTATCTAGTCTTGTATCAAGATAACCATATAATATCGATTCATAGCCCAGCATTGATTCGGAGTGTGGTGATTAATATTCTCTGGAGACAGAGATCAATGATTTTTCTTAATATTATTCTGTAGAAATAACACATTCTGTTAAAATAATGAGGTCAAATTGCAGACTCTGAACAACCTGCTAAAATTGAAAGGTAGTTAAGTATAACTGTCTCCTATTAATTACCCTCCTGCCTATTTTCCCAAGGATGAATTTAGGAAAATTAGATTCTTGCTGCTAAATGAGTGTAACCCCAGACGGTCGTGATGGATCAAGTGTGAGAACATGGCCCAGTGGAGGAGGACAGGGTTGGACCATGCTAAGATCTTTGGACATCAAAAGAGAGGCAATTCTTTTTAAGATATAATTTCCCCTTTCCTCCATTGACATTGTAATTGAAAGCGAAGCCCACGACCACTCGCGCTCTTCTGACAATTAACTCGGTATCAAAGAGTCAGCAAAGACTCTTCCTCCATCTCTGTCGACGGACGTTTTCTTCTTGCTGATGTGAGCACTCTGATCTGAGTGAGGGAGCGAGAACTGATGGATCGTCTGTAATAGTGTGTGTTTGGGTCGCTCCGTGAGTGTCAATCTATTACTTGGCGTGTGTGTGTGTGTATTTATGTCACAGTCTATAATTGCTAGTAAGTATTGATGTGCACTCATGTGAAAGTGAACTCTCTCTCTCAAACTGTGTGTGTGTGTGTGTGTGTGTGTGTGTGTGTGTGTGTGTGTGTGATTGCCAAGCAGCTGAGGGAGATGGCAGCCTGTCTGTCTCTGTTAGCATCTTTAGATTGCCAAGACTGCCCTGGCTTAGAACACACACACACACACACACACACACACACACATTCTCTCACTCTAGTACCCATATACACACACACAGGCAGATATTCACTTTCACGTGAGTGCACATACTTACTAGCAATTACAGACTGTGACATTTAAATGCACGCACACACACGACGGCTGTGGCTCAGGAGGTGGAGCCGTTATCTACCAATCTGAAGGTCAGTGGTCTAAAGTCTAACGGCCGAAGTGTCTTTGGGCAGGATACTGAACCCCGATGCCCCCAATGCCTCAGAATCAGGTTTAGTGCCAGAGTAAGGTACTCTTCCAAGGAACTTGCCTTGCATGAAGTAACCTATCAAACATTATGAAATAAGTACAGAAACAGAAAAAATGTGACGATGTTTATCTGCTCCTCTGACCTTGTATTGCAGCCTCGTGTGTGTGTGTGTGTGTGTGTGTGTGTGTGATGAATGGGACCTTTGAGTGGACGTTACGATTAGAAAAGCGCTACACAAATGCAGTCCAGTCACACACACACGTGGGTTGCATCAGCATACGCACACTCAAATACATATTTACGCATTTACACGCTCTTCCTGAAGATAAATATTGTTTTATCATAATTTGGTCTTATAATTGTAACTTACAATTATTAATTAATACTTGTAATTACCTGCTCTTTTATGAAAAGCGCATTGAGATACCTGTTGGGAAAATCTAATTGAAAAATTGAAGTAATTTTGGCCCCTGATTATGGCATATGCATCATAGAACCATTTGACTTGCCTTTGCTGAGTGTTTGAAATCATTTAGTATTGCGAACCATTTCTGAATTGGAAGTGGAAGTTCATTTTTTGGAACTTCTGATCTGTTTGTTACGAAATATGCCTTTTAATTTGAATTATTGATCCCCAAAAACAAGGTCCAGATCTGCTACCATGTCCTCCATCTCGGCTGGTTGCACATTGGTCCGTGCAGGTGTGTAATGTTTAAGGTGTGCTTGTTGAAGTCCCAAACAATAACTGAAACCCCTTCCTCAAGTCTGACGAGCACGCTGCTCCAGGTGTGCACAGACGAGACAGCAGAAGGGACATTTTGTATTATTTGTCCTCATTCTCATGTGTCTCACTTCTCAGGTGTCCAAACAAGGGCCGAATCAGGAATGCCTTTGAAGAGACACGGTCCAAAAGCATGGACCGTTATCCCCCTTTCAGCAAGTCCTCCAACCCATACAACCAACAAGCTCCTTTGTTTTTCACCCCATAATACGACCCACAGGATTGTATTTCGTAAATTAGCCCCCCCCCCCCCCCCCCCCCCCCCCCCCCCCCCCCCCCCCCAACAACCCCTCCTAAACGTAACAGTCACATTTTGAAATGTGGTTTAAAAGAATAGAAAGCCTTTATTGTCATTATACACAAGTGCAATATCTATGCAACGTGATTGAAGCAAAACCTTTACAGTGTCAACACAAAATATTAAATATAAAATGTATAGTAGTGCAGAACAAGAAAAACACTGTTTTTTCAGTTCTTCAGAGCATATATACAGTGTGTGTGTATATATATATATATATATATATATATATATATAAAATACTTAGAAAGATAAAGGGTTTGTATCCACATTATGCAGACAATATAGTTATTGGTGTATCAAAAGTCCTGAGTATTAAATATTGCACTGTAATGAGGTCAAGTATAAGCATTTGTTCATTTTAATTCATCTAACTCATAATTTATATAACTAATAACTTGACTTTTCCACAGTGTTTTTATTGTTTCTGTGCTGCATTCTTTTGGAAGTTTGCACGTCATTTTGTACTACAGTGTACTGGGGTGTGACAATAAAGAAATCTTGAAGTGATTAAATATTTAATATTACACTGTAATGCAATTGCAAAGAATTCCAGTGTCTTTATGGGTATTATAAATTGCACAGCCGGTTGGGAAGAAGAGAGAAATCTCCTCTTTTCTTTGGCTTTTAACACCATGTAGTTGATCTTGTGTGTATACCTTTACCATGTGCTAGCTGTGCATTTTATTGTATTTATTTCATTGCATCTTATAATTTTTATTGTGCTTTTTATTCGGTTTTATGTTTTGTGCAGCTCTTTGGAAACCTTGTGTTTGTTAAAGTGGATTGGATAGAAAAAGGGATTCTGTGGGAACGCTATTAGACGTTCAATTTCACCACCATATACCGTTATTATTATCTGAAAACAACACTTGGTTCTATATCGATCATGCTGACGCCGAAGAGACACTGTCCATCTTTTTCTTCTCCGTACCACATACTGCAGATCTAAAGATCTTGGGAGGAGAACCTTTAAATTTAAATCCCCTCCTGGTTGGAATGGTTCACCTCGGTCTATTGGAGGAGCTCCTCTTTTCACCCGTTTAAGATGTCTCTTCTTAATTATTTGCATACAAGCTGCAAATTCTTTCCTCATACTTGATACTTATACGTGATTTTTTATTTTCTTTTTTTTTTATAAATTAACTGTCTATATTAATAACCTTAACTGTTTATTGTGTAATGGATGCAATGCGGAGGATATTGGTGGTTTTGGTGTGATGGACAGCTTTCGTCGTGTGTGTATGTGTTTTTTTTTTTTTTTTTTTAAATAATCTTAAGGTTGTTTTGTTAATTATCTTGCCTAATTATGACTGTACTGTATTTTCTTGCCTTTAAGGACCCCCTCAAACGAGATGCTAAATCTCAAGAGGTTGTTCCTGATTAACGAATTTCGATCTCACGTGTATCATTGCTTTAAAGTTCTTCCTAATTGGTATTCCCGTTGAATATGTTTTCAACCTGGCATTCAGGTTCAGTGCCAGCTCCAGAGGCTGTAATCATGCGGTTTGGAATAGTTTTAAAAACAGGGATTTGCTTCAGTAAAGCCTGGCTCTGACCACTGACTGCAGCATTGGGAATGAAGCAGCTGAAAACACAGTCCACCGTGCCCTGAACTGGATCCCAGTCGGCCCTCACTGACCTGGATCCCAGTCGGCCCTCACTGACCTGGATCCCAGTCAGCACTCACTGACCTGGAATCTAAGTGGAACATGAGCTTATTTCAATCACGATGTAGTAAAAACCAACATCTCAAAAGTCCATTATGTGCCCTGTTGTGTGTATATTATGTGCCCTGTTGTGTGTATATTATGTGCCCTGTTGTGTGTATTATGTGTTTTACCCAGTCCTGTGTGCTTGTGTATCTCTGAGCGGGATTATCAGACAGAGAACTGGATTGGTTAAATCTTTCTTGAAAGTGTGATGGGAAGTCAGTGATGAACGTTTCACATTGACTGACTGAATGGTGGACCTGACAGTGGGTGTAAATTCTCACAAAATAGGCATTTATGCTGTGGCCACAGAACAAACTGGACTTGTTTCTGATTGGCTGGCAAGTACCCCTTAAAATCGTATTATATCAGATAGCCTTGACTGTCATCGTACATGCTAACATTCTCTTTAGCATGTACGCTAACACTCTTCTGTTCAGTGAAAGACATTTTCAACAATGCAAATTAACAAGACATTATATTACATACAATCAGAGCGTAAGATTTTAAAATAAGAATTGCAAAAAAGAGCGGGATAAAATAACTTAAAGATAAGTAGTAGATAAGGAATTAAGAGTTCTGATGTTTGTCCAGCTCTGATATATATATATATATATATATATATATATATATATATTTTTTTTTTTAAATGTGTCAGTGTTCCATAGAGGTAATTACTTTGGCTTTTATTATCTAATACTGACAGTTGCGCATTCAACTACAAACAGGCAGTGTCCAATTTAAATAATTACTGAATCAGCTGTAAATTACAAGGAAATTGTACAAACGTGTGAGTGTGTGAGATGAGGATTTTGTGTAGCGGTGTGTGTCTTTCTTTGTCCGGGCTGGTGCTGGTTGGAGGGTGAAATATTATGGTGTGTGTGTGTGTGTGTGTGTGTGTGTGCGCGCTTTGACTTGCAACCAAATCTGAGTTCAGCACCCTGGTACTGCGGTACTCACATCTGCCAAGTCCCAGCTTTCTATGCTCGTGTGTGTGTGGGTTTGTGTGTGACTGTGCATGAGAAAGAGAGTAAGCGATATGAGCCAAATTTACCAGGAGAGGGAAAGACAAAGTAGCGTGGAGTAAGCGAAAGAGGGTACACTGTAAAAAAACTGAGTGAAAAGAAAGATGAGGATCGGCTGTGCTAGCATTTGTGTGTGTGTGTGTGTGTGTGAGAGAGAGAGAGAGAGAGATGCTGGGGGTAGAAAGAAGTTTTGGAGGGAGAGGAGACAGTGTATCAATGAGACAAAGCAAGAGAGGAGAGATAGAGAATAGTGTGTGTGTGTGTGTGTGTGTGTGTGTGTCCTCTGCAGTAGAGGGGTAACCTCCTGTGCTATCCTGCATGGGTTTCAGTCAACCAGGGCTTATCACACACACACACGCGCACACACACACACCTTGGCAGAAAACATTGCTGCAGTATCGGGCCGCAGTATCCGGGCAAGTGTATGTTATGAGACACACACAGAAAAACACACACTTTGTCTGATACTGTCTCTTTTGGTTTGGCATGTATACACCCACATATCTGAGTATTCAGCAGTAAAGAGAACTGGGCCTTCGGGATTAGTTGTGGTATTATCTCAACAAATGTCTGGGAAATGGAAACAGAAGATCCCCCTTTCCCCCAGTGTACGGAGCCAGTTAAAACGTGAGGAAAGGTGTGATGGAGAGGAAAAAACCAGTGCAGTGACTCACTGCTTACTCCTTATTTCCGTCGGTTTGCAGAACGTCTGCGGATCCGCACCGGAGTGGCAGCCGAGTCAGTAGGTTTCCATTAAAACATCTGGTTCATTTTCAAAATAAAATAGAGCGTGCTCACGGCTGATCATTGCTCCCTGCCCTACTCCTTCTGGATGCATACACACTGTTGTTGGTTTTGTGGTTCTATCCTACGTGAATTCGCGAGATCCCGTGGGTCCTCGAAACTTCAGTTTACAGTCACGGCATCAGCCGTTCGCAACAAATCGGGACCTGGTGGGGGGGTTGACGGACGGCAGAGCACGGAGCACGGAGCCGATCCGCAGAGCACGGAGACGTTCTAGAATCGGTGGAAAGTGTGTGCCATGGCGATTATGTTGCATCGATTATGTTGACCCTGGTCCTTTCTGTGTGATGTCTGCAGTTTCAGGGTGCCACGTTGTGATCCTACGTGTCAGTGAGACAGGTACAATCCCGACCTCCCCTGGGGTTTTCTCTAGTGTTTTTTTAGGGGAGGTTTTACTGACTGCACTTGTAAAGCGTAAACATTATTTTCAGTTTATTATGATTCTGTAGCGAAACGCTGCATTGCGATTGGGCCACAGACACACGCGGGATTGCAAGTTAGGACCATTGTTTACACGCGAACGGAGAATTTGCCCATGAAAACGATTCCTTCTAAAAACACCGGCCAGAGTGAAGATTTCGGATATCTTGGTTTGCACGTAACCTGAGACCGATGGAGGTTTAGTCAGCCAAGGAAGAGCTTTATACATGGGATTAGGACAATGCTATTAATATTAATCAACATTTCTGTTAATGCGCCAGTGTTAGCCAGTTGGCTAATTTTCATCTGTAGTCCTAGTTACCTAGCATATGGTAAGTGAGGACGAGAGGAAGTGATTCGTTGCTATTTTCAGGACTCTGATTGGCTAATTTGGGCTTGAGCATCTCGTTACAACATAAAGTGTGAAATGTCTGCTATAATAATGATCTTTTTTTAAGATGCCAGACCTTGAAAAAATGCTCTTGACGGCACATGTACACAAGTATGTGTACCAAACACTTTTCTAAAAACTGACAGCTGTGCACAACGTTATTTTTTGAAAAACTGAGAAGTTGAAATGTCCGTTTAGGAAAATAGCGCCCACGTGTAAAGGTAGCCTAAATCCATCTAAAACGGGCATTGGTTTTGGTCGCCTGGTGTGTGTCTGGCTGCATAATATACTGTACCTCAATCATCAGGGACCAATCATTTCATTTAGGGCGCTGACACAATGTCAGCGAGCGCTTTTACTTGTAATGAGTTCAGGAATATTTACTTAAAGTAAATAGTATTGCTAAGTTTGATCCTGCTGTGTAGATAATCTGCAGTGGTTTTGATCATTGAAAGCAAAATTATATAAGACATACTGTCTCTAAGGTCAAATGATTTATGACCGGACTAGTCCTGGACATGGACTTGGGCTTGTCTTAGACTCGAGAGAGGTGGACTTGACTACAGCCATGTTTAGGTTTAAGATTGCAAATGTTTCTTTGTCTCACTTTTTCTCACCTAAGGGTTCAGTTCCATCTGTTCCACATGGCTGAAAGAAGAGAGCAAGGCACTACCACTGCCAGAGTTCGGAGTTTTACCCCCCAGTGGCCCGTACAATCCTCAAGGAGCTGTAAGACTCTTTGGACAAAAGCCTTCAATAATTGGCACATTATCTTGTGTCGGGGTAGTGAAGGCAAGCGAACATGACGAATGTATCCCTGGGAAAGAAGTCTTTGATCACTGCACCGAGGCACAGAGTGAGAGAAAGGAGGAAAAGGAAGACAAAAAAACTGAGGTTAGTCTTATTGAAATGCAAACCACCAAACAGACCGTAACCTCAGTAAGGCTGCAGAATGTACAGCGTGATAAGACAGTGAACGGATAGAGGGGGGAAATAAACTTAAAAAAGGGAACAACTTTTCCCTTTGGAGCTTTTCCTTCATCCCAGAGGAGGAAATCAAAGAACGGCGGTAACATCATTGAAATCCAGTTTAAAACAATTCAGAATCAATGCAAAAATGGACAAATTTAAAAAATGGGAGAGAGATGGATAAGAAAAGAACACATTCACGACATTAAAATGCAAAACCACCAAACTTGCAGTATGGTTAGTAGCGAGAAAAACAAATGATGAAACTGAAGGAAGAGAAATGGAGTAAAGACAGAATGGGTCAGAGGCAGAGAGACAAATAGGACCATGTTCTCCCTGGCCAGTAATCCTTTCAACTCTGAAACCACGAGTTAAGGAGAAAAGGAAGCCAGGAGCTCAACTAGCTCATTGAAATGCAAAACCGATAAAACATAACCTTGCTAATGAAACTGAACTCAACACTGGACTTATTCTGTTCTGTTTATAGCTTGAGCTGACCCTTTTTTTCAGTTTACGGTCCTCAATAATGTCCCCGTTGTGGTGTCTTTCACATCCTTTGAGACGGTGTTCTTTTGGTTTGTTCCATTAAAATGATCACGTTTGGTAATCATCACGCAGGAGTCATATATTTTCATTAAAACTGTGATTTAACATAACACAATCTGGCAAAAGACTCGTGAAACAGGACTGTATTTTTTTCTAGTTCTGTCAGTTATTAAGGGCAGTCATGCAAAACCCATTTTAACGGCATCCATGTTTTTTTTAGTGAGATTAGCGATCTTTTCGGGCTAGCAAACTTTCTCGTTTTTTCACATGCTGTTGCAACAACTAGTAACGTTAGAAAAACTACAACTCACAGCGGATCGTCACCACGCTTCACCACGCTTTTGGCGGTCGCCAAGTTAACATGGACTCTCGTTAAACCAGAACACCGGTCTAACGAGAGTCCACGTTAACTGGCGACCGCCAAAAGCGTCCGTTGTTGCTGTGGTGACGCCAGCTGTTGAACACGGGAAGAGAACACGTAGCTGTCCACGTGAATGCCTTTTTGTAACATCAACCCTCAAGATATGAACAGTCAAGATATGAACATTATTTTTTTTAGGGCAAACTGGGTTATTAGAATATTTGGGTTGCAGTGAGGTCACTTGCATGTTAAAAATGGTTGCTGGGCCTTAAAGATAAATAAATAAATAAAACGGAACACAAATCTTCCAGATATGTATTGATATCACAGACAGATAAGTAATGAATAAGCCATTTTCTTTTCTAAAACACTTCTCATATGTCTTGGGAGTCACACTGTGAAGAAATAATCATAACTTATACAGTTGACAAAATACATACATTTTTTTCAAAAAAAGTCAAGACGCTTTTGCTCTCATGACATTTACTTATGCCAATAATAACATAATAATGTCATATTTAATGATATTACACCCAGAGCAATGCTATACATCCATACGGCCTTCCATACAGCCCATTGGCCTTTTTGTCCCCTCTGGCTTTCTATACAAGAGGGGTGACCTTATCTCCCATATATGGGCATACTGGGGCCGTTATTTCCCTAAACAACGGAGAGGAGAGACGGAGCCACGAGCTAGCCGCAGAAATGAGCCAAAACGCGATGAATTATGGACATAAAGTGGATAAATCTTGGATGTAACAGTGTGGCTTTAAAGCCCAACGACCCTGAAAGGTGCTGGAAGTTCCAGGTTCATTAGAAAATCCCCTGTAGAGGCTAGAAAGACCCGGAAAAGACCGCCGTAACCGCTAACTCGTCAGGTTTTAGAGGCAACCTTTGGTGAATCTAAAGCTCTTATGGTTAAAAAAGCATTAAACTATGAATCAGAGGTGCTGTTTTTACTCGTGGGCGAGTGCCTCGGTCTAAGAAGTAAAACATAACGACGCGTATGTTACCTCTCGGAGTTGTCTTTGGAGTCTAGTCTGAGGATAGTTGCGTTTGGAATGTGGTTTGCTGTGAAATCCAGTAACGCAGTGATGCTCTTCCTGTTTATGTTTATAATACATTTGATTGAATACACCTATTTGTCACCTATTTTTTTCTGGTTTTTCAGCTGTACCTCAGCCTTCTAAACTCGTGGCTGGTTGGTTTGTGGACAGAAACCATAGCAACGCACAGAGCTGAACGTCAGCCGTAAACTGCTGATTAAGATGCATATCCCAAATGAGCTGTATACACGCCTAAAGAATGCTCCTTAAACCCAAACAACACTCCCACATGTCTAAGTTGGAAAATTCTAATTAAAAAAAAAAGCATTATTTTGAATATTTGAAGGAAATGCTTTTAACATGAACCGTATCAATGTTGTCATATTCCGAATGATAGTGGAATATTGGTGTGCAACATACTCAGGGAGCTGCCAGTCACACATGGTATTAATACACAGATGTACACAGACATACGATAATATGGAGCTGGCTAATGTCCATTGAGTCCAGGGTTGAAGTGTGTGTGTGTGTGTGTGTGTGTGTGTGTGGAAGGGGCTTTAGTGATACAGCAAAGCAAGCTAGTTCAGTTGTTGGTTGCTTTGTAACCTTTTAACAGACCATTGCTGTCATTTTTATAAGCAAAACCCTACTAAAGTATTATTGTAATCCGTCACCCTTTGTTAGTATCGAATGAAAGTGTTACCTTTTGTATGAATGGATGAGCAGTCTGATGTAGACGTACAGATTGTTCCATTAATTATGGATCCACTATACGCTCTGTCACCTCCATGAATGCCCGTGTTTGGAAGACCGAAGGTGTTAAAGTTTGTGTTAGATCTCATCGGGCGATCTGCACGTTGATGTAAAGTCAGTGAATAATTAACGGCAGATGTTAGAATCGGTCCCAGTTGGGTTTCACTGGGGTTTGCACGCCTTCACCGAGTTCCAGAAGCAAGTGGGAAAGGAAGTGGTGTAAGTTCCCTACTTCCATCTGTGATATGGGTAAAAAACAGATGGCACATGAATCCAAGATTTAGGGTTTTCTGGGATAATGAGCGTTAAGTGAGTGCATGAACCCTTACAGAACTAAAAAATGAGATGAATGGAAGACGTTTAAAATCTCTACTAGTGGGAATTGTTCCAGCAAAATGCTCCGGTACCCTTGCCTGCTGTGTTTTAATGAACAGACACCCTTTCTATAATAGAAACTACGTTTTGATGGAACAGAGAAGCATGCATTTAATCTTCTGTGACGCGAAGTGCACATGGGTCGTCAAAATGCACTTTTCATTCGATGGCGAGTCAGTCAGACTGCAAGTTGGAATATGAATTATGATCTCAGCTCAAAGGAAGCAACATGGATGATTCAGAACTTAAACGTACAGAACAAGACGTGATACAATGAAAGACTAATGAAACACCAAGAGAGAAGAAAGAGAAGAGTTGGTGCTGAGACAGTCTAGAATTTGCCAGAGGAGGGTCTGGCTAGTCCACACAGCATTCCGGGATGGGAGAAATACTTGCTCTGGCATTTCTTTAAACTGATTCCAATCCGTCTTGGGTGGTACTAAGCGCCGAACGGAGCCACGGTGTAACCATAGTCCTCAGATTGGACAGATAGTCTAGCTAGCTGTCTGGATTTACCCTGCAGAGATCTAAGGACCAGGTAACCATAGTCCTCAGATTGGACAGATAGTCTAGCTAGTTGTCTGGATTTACCCTGCAGAGATCTAAGGACCAGGTAACCATAGTCCTCAGATTGGACAGATAGTCTAGCTAGCTGTCTGGATGTACCCTGCAGAGACCTGAGGACCAGGTAACCATAGTCCTCAGATTGGACAGATAGTCTAGCTAGCTGCCTGGATTCACCCTGCTGAGATCTGAGGACCAGTTCACCATAGTCCTTAGACTACTATGTTAATTATTATTTAATTATTAGTTATTGTTATCAGGCTTGTGGTGAGGCCCATTTGTTTTGTTTTGTCATAGTTCATGTCTGCATTAAACATTACACTTTGTGAAAATTGTGTCAGAGAATAGTCATATCCATTCTAAGCCAAAAAAGTCTTCCCTGAATCTAGCAGGCCTGGACTTAGATAATACAAAAACCCTGTGTATTCTTTAGAACTGAACTTTTAGCTTCAGCTCCTTGATTTGAACACAACACATGCAGCTTTGTCCGTCATTGAGTTTTTCTCCTCCATGGGAGTCCTTGGATTTTCCATTCATCCACCTTTTAATGCCCGTGTCATAAGATTTTGGCTAAACAATCATTTTCTTCCTCTGTTTTTCTTCAAATGATTCCAAAATGATGGCCATCCAACCCATGAAAGTGCTAACAATGTCTAACAGAACACTGTCTACATAGAACATAACAGAAACCTTTACTTACAGGACGATCGGATGTTATTTATTTGATTATTAAAGAGTTTTTCATAGAGTGTAAATGTAAATGGAGACATGACAGTCAGTCAGTTAGTCAGACTAAAAGCTTGTTGCAGCATCTGTTGCATTATTAAAGTGCTTTTTCGCAGCCTGTTACTATCACTGATACAGACAACCCGAGGCTACGTATTAGAGCAAAGGGAGAAATGGAAGGAGGGAGGGAGGGAGGGAGGAAGGTACACACCAGAAAAGGTACAAAGAAAGGTAAGGTTAAACTTAGCTCGAGGTTGTATGTTAATGCTGAGGGCTGATTGACACAATACACAGAAAAGACGGGTGGTGGAGGAGGAATAAGCAAGAACAGAAGGAGAGATTTGGGGAAGAAAGAGAAAGGGAGGAAGAAGAAACAATCATTTGTTAAGAGGAGAGAAGGAGCGAGAGGAAATAAGAGCAAGGGAGGGGGGAAATGTAAAGAGAAGATGAAGAATTAACACTGGAGGGATGAAGGGGGGGAGAAGAGGGGACTGAAGAGGAGATAAAGGGAATAGCCTCAGCATTTGTTTAGAGGGAGACAAGCAAGAAGAAAGGGAGGAAAGGAGGGAGAGATGGATGGTTTAGAGCTAAGAGGCAGATGCAAGAGAGGCGTGAACGGAGAGAAGGAAAAATGTTAGAAAGGAAGGCTGGAGGCGCTGCGACTGTGTGCTGTTCTTGTTCAACCTGGTCTCCGTCTGTCAGGGGCCCGGGGCCCCCCTGTCCATCACAGGGAGAGGACGGAGACACAGCTGGACGCAGATGTTGGTCTTCTCGTCTCGGGGGAAACGTTAAGGGCTCCGATTCACTGTGCTTCAGGCCCAGCTAGTGGGAATGCAAGACACACACACACACACACACACACACACACACACACACACAAGCGATGCGTCCACAGACTTGCAACTAATGATTATGTTCGGAATGGATTATTACTGAAATTATTTATTATGCTTATTTTGATTTTGCCCATCATTTCTTGCATTTATTTTTAGTTTTTTGTGTATGTAATAAAATTAATAATAATAATAATAATACATTGTTATTTCCCCACAGGGGATATGTAAACAGTTTAAATTATTGTTCTTATTATTAAAAATACCACTACTACTACTAATAACAATCATAATAATTTATGTATAAAGTTAAAAAAAAATATCTTTCACTCTTTATTTCCATGCCTTGCCCACATTTCTGTTTGAAATTCCTTAATCAGTGAGGTCGCTGATTGTACCTGCCAGCCCATTGGCTTGTTTGAATCCTGTTGACCAATCATAACAGAGTGGGCCAGCGGACCAATCAGAGGGGACTGGGCTTTTCTCTTTAAGCTCACCCGGAGTGTTTCAGGAAGAGGAGCTGCAGCAATGGGCAGTACGAGAAACATAATGCGTTTATGGAACATGGAAGCATGTTAACCTATAGTAAACATAAATAGATAACCATGTAGACCCAACGAGTGCAAATATGATGCCGAAAAGGAGCCTAATAGGGCTCTTTATAATTATTAGTCAACCAAAAAGCCCAATGTTCTCTATTCCTTTACTCTGATAGATTGGCTTTACAATTAATTGATTATCATTTTTCTTATATTAAATTATTTTATTTGTTATTGATTTATCAACTAATAATTCACGTCATGATTGAGGTTCACAGTTGTTCTTATTATTGACCATGGCCTCATGCAGCAGCGGTTAAGAAAACAAGGTCCTTTTTAGTAGCATGATCTTTCTCAGCAGCTGGAGTAACCTGAGGTGCCAGATGTTTTGTTACACCCCCCCCCCCACACTTAAAAAACTCGTTGGAAACTGCTGGGAAAAGGCTTCCAAACATTACATAGCGGCTGATTGGATGAAGCTTCTGTCTATCACCGTTAGCACGGGCTAACTTTGGACGAACCATTGTAGGACCAGGGTACAAACGACTGAAATGGTTTTCCTCAGGAGGGGGGGGGGGGCTGTAGTTCAGACGCTCAGTCATCCGAGAGGACACTTTGTGTAAAAATCTACAAATCTTTTAATTTAGAATAAATTCCCACTAATTAATTAATTAATTAATTAATTATTCGTTTAAACACAGAACACACATTAGTTAAAAAAAGCAACATTCAGCTAATTTATCAGTATCAAACCAATAACAGGACCCTGTACACTACCTCTTTTTTATTCTTTAAAGAGGTGCTAATTGCACTCTGTAATTGTTTGTTCCCTCAGCTATATCTGTTTTACACACACACACACATCCTTCCCTCCATCTTGTACTCAGTAACCCCAATATGTACTAACACACATTAGGAGGATGTGTCCTTGATGCATTGTACTGTAGGTGGGTTTGGTCAATGGTTCAGTAACTGAAAGCTTCTTCATGTAGAGCAGGATGTAATTAAAATTCCCCTCTGTGTGTGTGTGTGTGTGTGTGTGTGTGTGTGAGAGTGTGTGTGCTCCTCATGTAGGAACATTAATTAAACTGCATCAGAAATAGAGCTTGTTATATGAATTGATTTTATGCTACACTCCTTTCTTCCTCTTGCTTTCTCAAGCCGACTTCTACTCTTTCTTATCCCCCCCCAGACACACACACACACACACACACACGCACACATGGTCCAATACTCCCCCACATCGGTCTGTGTCTCTCTTCACATCTCTGTCCGTCCCTCGTTACATTCTTGCTGGCCGTATGAAAGTTGAGTAGTCGTCTTAATTTAACTTGATTTTAACCATGCGGTTGCTGGTTAACTTGGACTGTCGTATGCTTCCCTACTTCTGCTAGGTCTTTCCACTTTGTTTTCATAAAAACCTAAAGCACTTCGGGGCAGTTCTGCAGATTTGTGGCACCAAATGGCTCTGGAGGGCTCCCTGTTTGACACTTTCTGCAAGAACATTTATTCAGCACTAAATGGCCAAATGTGGAATTTGGTATCTCCTGATGTTCATAGTGATTACAAATCAACAAACGATGACATAAAATGCATTAGCACAGCAAAGAGGACTGGATTCACGAGTGTATAGACCAGCTGCCAAATGAGTCACATCGTGCTGCATGTGAGTAAGAAACTATCACGATCAAGATTACGTCCCGATTGGAAGAACAGCACATTGATTAATCTAATAACAGTACAAGGAGTCTACAAGAGAAGCAGAAGGACTACAACACACAAGCTTTGATAGCAGAACGTTGATAATAGAAAGACAATCAACCATCACAAAACAGACGTCATCAAAAATGAGTACAGATAATTTGGTGAGTACATAGAAGATGTGTGTCAATGCTAGAATACAGATCTGACCAAAATCTGCAATGTCAATGTAACAGTTAAGTTAGGGTGACCAGACGTCCCCGGTTTTGGTGACCTGTCCCCGGCTGGATCTGTCCCCGGATCTGTCCCCGGTTTTCACCGTGACTGACAGACCCGAAAGTGGAATGAAAGAAAGAAAACACCGACCAAACGGAGCCCATAGTCGCTCAAGACAAGCTCAGAGATGTTTCAGAAAGCCGTATTTTACGATGCTAAAATCACTGATTATTTACATGGAGTCTGGTGGGTTTAGCCAACGCAATTTCACAGACTTTTATGTTTTAAAAATGGATCTTAATCTTCAACAGAAAGGTCAACCTCCTTAGAAATCCTTTCCATAATGTTGTCTGTTGGGGGAAACCGCTCTAGGTCTACTGTCCCCGTTTTAAGTTTTAGAACAATAAAAACATGACGTGTTTTGGAGGTAAATCCGCTTCTGAGCTGAAAATGTCCCCGGATTTTGTCTGAGAAATCTGGACACCTTAAGTTAAGTGGCAGTTAAGCAGCTGCTGTAAAACTATGCTAGCAGGAGATTTAATGATGGTGGCAGAATGTCATCAGGCTGTTCTCATGAATGATTTGTTCATATAGCAAAAAAAATGCGCTGTAGTTTGTATGTATTCCACATATGTGTTAACGTATGCTCTACAGTGGCCGCCGGCTGTATGAGATCGCTCTGGTCCACGTCGGGAGTGTCTCACAATTCAACTCGATTACCGTAATCCAGTCAAGGATTCGAATGGATTCGACATCACGCCTTTTTTAGAATATTTTATATCGCCACGCATGGTTTTCATCGACAAATTCAAGCAGGCGGACATAGGAATTCCACTTGTTTTATGTGCTCTTAAAAAAGACACTTCCTGAATGTAGCGGAATCTGAACACAACAGACAAAAGGCAAGGAGCCAAAAAAGAACAGGTAACATGATCTATTATGATTCCATTCAACGCCCCCAGTAGGGAGGAGGTCCGGGTGGATGGAAGAGTCAAAAAACAGCATTTTTAAGTAGAGTAGCGGAGATTGTGTCCTGTGTAAAACAAAAGACTTTCACCTGGATGTGTTTTAATCCAAATCACAAACTTCTTTTCTAACTTTAACGGTTAAATTTGGTGTCCAACTCGTTTAAAACAACTGGAGACTTGTACAATTCAAAGTGCTTTATAAAAAATCAGTTAAACAGATAAAACACAAGTATCCTCAAAAAGAATTCATAAAATTATCCATAAGATTAAACACAAGTGTAAACTTGAGACTACCTTCACACTAAGTAGTCCATGTTAGTGCTACCTTTTGTGATCACCCAGTGTCTCTACCCTTCACGACTCTATTTTTAGAGACGTTACCTTTCGTCTCCTCGGACTCTTCTTCACACTAATTAAGCCAATCTAGTGCTGCCTTTCGTGTCTATTTTTTGGACACTACACATTCACACTTTTTCTTTAAAGTGCTACCCTTCGAGTCTGTCCTTGTCTGTCTTTCTCTGTCTATCTCCGTACGAAAACCAAAACCCTAACCCTAACCCACTTGAGACTACCTTCACACTAATTAGTACAAGCTAATATGTGGGTCTGATGACATTTTATTACATCAGAGTCAGACCAAAGTGTTTCTGTCCTTTCCTGTTGAGCCTGAAGGCGGCTGGAAACCGATGGAAACTGTCCAACTTTATACTGCAGGTTGTTGCCACTTCCGCCTGCTTTTGTCCACTTTAACGGCGAGGCGCGGTTCATCTCGAACGAGCCTATCAGCGTGGACCCAGACCTCTCAATCACCGGCCACCCCTTCAGTTGGTTCAACACTTCCAGTAGGTCTGCAATCCACCAATCGGAGCTTTGTGGGAGGGCTCATGTACCTGCCAGCCAGCAACATTATTACAAACTCATGACAGAAAAATGGCCATAAAAACTACTACTAACTAAAGTGTGGAAATGCATAAACGCACGTTGTGGATTTACAGAAACAACTATGGTTAAATCCACATTTTTCTTTTGATATTTGGAAAATAATGTGACCTGCCTCCACAGCTTCAGTGTCATCTGAAAATGACACAGGGAAGAGATGTGTCATTTCCTACTGATTGTTTAGGGATGCACAAAATAAATGAATAAAAACTACCGTGCTTAACCGGAAAATACTCTCACATGAGCACAATGGGTGTTCAAATGCCAAATAAAATTATCATTCAGACTGATTATTAGGCTACAAACACAGAGCATGTGTTAAAAAAAACACTGAAATGGTAAGAGGCATTTACAAGATGTGCAGCTTTTAGTAGCCTATTACATATTCACAGGCAAAATTAGCTCAATAAAGCATATATAATGGTGTGTGTTCACACAATATTTGATGGCAAAAAATAAAATCCCACTGAGCTCACGTCGCTCCTTAAGTTTGGGAGGAGTTCTCATTTGTTTCTGTCATGTCGGGGCTGCTGCATGAGCTGTGAGCGTTAATGGATCCAGAAGTGGAGACATTTCTATTTCTAAAACTGCACTTAACGCAGATGCTGTTATTGTTGATCCCCATATGTTTTTGGAACCAGCTGTTGAAGCTTCGGCCTTGTTTCTGGATTTCTGCTGAGTGTGCCTTTTAGTGAGCTGCAAGCCGTAATGGAGTCAGGCGTGCAAAACGTCCTTTTTAGAAATGTGTCACCTGTCTGATAAGCTGCATTGCTCTCAATGGGCTATAGTCGGGTTTGGTATTTGTTTATTGGAAACCTGATATGCCGAGTTGACGAGTTGCTATCACTACTCTACTTCATTTTCCCTAATTGTTCACTTTATTTTCTTCATTTTCTAAGCATATGAAAGGAAAGGGGCCTAATATTACATCTTTAATAATATATTAATCTCAGGACCTGCTCATATTTCATGTGCCAACATTACCGAAATATGTTTTTATGGATCTCTCGTTCGCTTTATGCGTGATCTTCTCACAGTCAACTGTTGAAAATGTACATTTGCAGGTATAATTTGATGGTGAGTTTGATATAGACCTTTAAAGGAAAGGGACATACTGATATCATTCATCTTCATTAGCAGTGTTTTCTTCAGGCTAATGAAGCAGATTTTGCAAAACAGGAGCAATTAACATTTTTACAAATGCCTATTTTGATGTGTTCGATGTGACAACGGGAACACAATGCACACATCGTTTGTGTGTTTAGATGATCATAGTCCACCAACGAACATGGGACCTTGATTGTCTTGATTACATTACTCTGGTTAAGACGAGCACTTGTTGAGCCTGACCCTCCTTTCGGTTAGGTCAGACCATTATCCGACTGATTTCATCAAGTGTTTTCTCTTCATCATTATCTCATTGGCCAATTAGTTTCTTTCTTTTTTTTATAACAGCTGACAGAAAAGGGATTAAAGGAAATTAAAAAGAGGGTTTGCACCAATTCCACACTCCAAAATCTGTGTACAGGTCTCTGGGAGTACTACTACCATAGAAGTAAACTGCATAGAAAGGCCATTTGATGTGTTGGTAATTTGATATACATGAAACCAAATGGCGATTGTTAGTTGTCATGATGACACCGCACATCACTGGGGATGTAATGTGTGTAGCAGCGACTCAACTTGGGAGTAGAAATGTTACGTCCGTTGCCGAGGCTTTGAAGCGTGTGTCGAGTCTTCGGGGAAGCTCGTATCGAGGCTTGTATCGTTTCAGACGAGTGACGTCGTCGACGACATCCGATGCCTTGCTGCCTGTCCGTAACACGTGACTGGTTTAGGAAACTGGTTTGAATCAACACGGTTTTATCACACATCCAATATCTACGTATATGCGCACATTAACTTCCCTCCGCCCAGTTAAACCACCACTGGCACTGTGCACTTTTACAAAGTGCCAATATTGCCCCACCTGCTTTTATTGCCACACGTTGGTTTATACATTGCTGTGGCAATGGTACACTGGGCCAAGCAGGAAGGCATAAGGAGTTATGAGTTTATAATATTCGTAAAACCCAATGCACACCTTGGCTTTGTTTGTGAATTAGTAATAAGTAGTAGTTATTCATATAAAAAATATCAAGAAACCATCGGTGCCACACGTTAATCTGACTGTGGCCAAACTCTGTTGGTCTGTAACAGATTCACCGGTGGAAATAAGCCACAGTTGATATTTCATATTTATATTCCTTCAGAGATGTCTCTGCTCCATCAGGGATACAAAAAGCGTCTGTCCATCTCTCGAGTAATGGGGAGACAGCGGAGACCACTTGCTGCCTCAGCATTTGGTTCAGAAGCTCAGGGTCCACGACCGACTTTATTACCCCTCCAAGAATATGTTTTTGGCCAAAAAACCACATTATGTTTCAGTATCTTGCAGTAATGACCATTCACTCTTGGTCACATATTTTTACTCCCTAAGAAATGTCCAGGGCAAGACTTCATGTAATCTAATGGGACTAATTTGACTAACCTGACAGCTTAATTTGATCACTTTTACACTTTTCCTAGGCCAGAGTTCATGACATTTCCACAGGAATATCATTTTTTATGACTCACAAATGCGGCCCGCTCAAGCTGCTGCACACGACACACTTCAGCCGTGTTACTGGGAATACAAATGAGACTGTTTGTCAGCCGTTTTTCTCCATATTCATAAGGTCCACAACACTGTCTGATGAACCGGTCTCCTGCAAGTTTCTCACCCTACGTTTATCACATCTTCGAAGTGAATCAGAGCAAATTCATTTTCTCCACTAGAGCTACTTTAATCCAGTTACTCCCTTCCAATGTCAGTCCCTTCATGCGAGATACAGTATATACAGTACATTGCGTGGTCAGACTCTTCTGTTGTATCTCCAGTTGCTCTTTATCTTAATTGGTTGCTGGTTTGTTTGGTGCGTGTCTTTTTTGTTCTGTGCTGTTTGTAAAATGCCCCTTGGGGGTTGATGGCTGGGCTGCACACATAAGCAATTTTTCTTTGCAGTTTTAATCCCCATTAAAGTAGCTAAAATGAAGCTAAAAGCACTTTTCACCCATGACGTACGTAGCACTAGATTCATTTTCTTAACCCAAGTCCAAAGCAATTAAATTCCTGTTTGATTTGCACACGCAAAACCAGACATTTAAAAAAAAATTCTTTATTAGAAAGTATTTATTTAAGTGAGTACTGTTGCTTCCTGTTGTGCTGTTCTCTTATGCTATTTTAACAAACACCTGCCAGCCAAGCAGAACTATTTCCTTGAGGTTTTATTTCTGTTTTACTGTTCTTATACTTCACCACTTTATGTTCTGTTCTGTCTTGAACTCCTTTCTTGTAAATGCAGGCATGGAAGACCAGGACAAAAAGAGCAATGCAGTGCGTAAGGTAACTGTAGCAATACATCGACCCATAATATAATTCTCATTTCTTACTGTGGCATACGTAACCTGGTGAATCTGAAACCTAATGTCATACAATGATATGTCATGTGACTGTTCATTACTAGTACTATCTCGCCATGGTTGGTGATCACACATCCGACAACTGTACATGCTCAATCAAAAGAATAGCTCTGGTTAAAAGAGTATTAAGCCTATGGAATTATCATTTTACACCTAAGAGAAAAAAATATTACGTACATGTATGTCCACTCTAGCTCTCTTTAAGCTTTCACTGAGCAGTGCAGTAACTTCAGGGTGGAGAAAGTTTCTATTCGTTAAAAACCTTTTGACGTGGATAAAATGGTGGTTTTGATGTGTGCTACATATACTGTACTGTACTTTTATGTTGATGAAAAAAGTGGAGAAAATTGCTTTTCACGGTCAAAGGAATTGTTTTTACTGCGTTTGTGTCCCCGGGGCCCGAAGGGAATTAGGCAGAGGAGCTTTCGGCGCCCTTAACAAACTCATTGGGAAAGGATTCTGAAAATGTGGAAACTGTTCAACATTTCCATCGTTGTATGTCAGTTTTCATACTATTGACATATTGCTCAATTATGGAATATTGAGCTGATTTGAGGCAGTTGCTTTTCTGGGCCACAAGTTACACTCTTCAGTAAATAGTGAAACAATCACAAATTTTAGAGTAATCATTATTCCCACATTTACTTTCTGCAGTCTGACATCAGTTCAGCATCTCACCAATCTCCGTCGCTGACTCCCATTGGCTCCAATATGTGCATGCGCATGGGTCAGGGAGTGGAGGGCCGCACCTTCTACTGTCAGGTTAGTTTATTATAAACCACAACCTTTGGCGTAAGCACATTTTCAGCCCCTGTTTTGTGCTTAAGCCATGTTCATAAATGACACCCCTGAAGAGGTCATTACGGTCATTACGCAATCTTCTGAACACAGCCATACTGAGAAATACAGAGAGACTTGTATGGAGCTGAGAGTCTTAAGAAGCTTTGTAACCATTCCTTTAAAAGTAAAGGACGTTCATTTATTTAAAAAGTTACGTACTAAAGCTTTAAAGTGCTCTCAGTGATCACAGATTTGGCAAATAAGCCACAATGATTGACTCAGTCCCCTGCCCTCATCTTCCTTCGAGCTTCCTCATGCACGATGAAGTGGCTTATTTTGTATCTTTCCAGGAAATGCAATGACAAATACGTTTCTAGACACTAATGACATGCACTTGCTGAAAAGTCCAAAAGTCAGCGGGTTTGGTGTGTTGACGGTTGACGAGCGTCTAGAAGACAGTCCCGGCGGTGTCTTTCTGCTGGCTCAACCGTCTCCGGGCTCTGTCTCCGTCACTGACAGTGACTGAGTGCCTGGACTCTGCTTCGGCCTCTGATGGGGCGCACTGCCTGCTTTTGTGAATGAAACTGCGTGTGTGTGTGTGTGTGTGTGTGTGTGTGTGTGTGTGTTCAGCAAATGTCCAATAACAACATTTGTTGGCTTTTAAGTGACAGAGACTTCAGGTGGCTGTAGGAATTATGACTCTTGTTTGCCAAGAGCAAAGGAGGAAGTATTTCGCTCATTTTTGTTCATTTCACACATCTTTTTTTATATATTCGGATACAATTTCATGAGGTAAAATTGTCATGTACGGAACCCCAAATGAGCTAGCAAAAGCTTTTCGGAGGGGGCCCGAGAACAATAAGCATACAACAAATAATATACCAACAGAAATCTCAATTTATCATGGACAGAAGAAAAAATATAAATACATTTTAAAAAATGTAGTGGGTTGTCGTCATGTAGCAAGTTGGCAGGTTCAGGTGGATGGATGGGTCGACCCTAACAAGAAAGACCCTTATTTTCCCCCAAACATAACATTTTTCTTTAACCAAGTTGTTAACCTACACATTACAAAACCACCTTATCCGTGCGATATAGTAAAAAACTAATTAACCGCAATTCGTGCGAAATCCTACACAATTAATGGTGGCCGTGGCTGTCGAGTACAGCCGCCAAAAGGTGACTGACCTGCAGTGACGACGGTTGATTACAGGCACCAAAACGACTAGTTATGGTTAGAAAAAAGGTTGTGGTTAGGTTTAAAACACCGGCCCCCTTACGTAGTACTCCCAGGACATGAACACCTGTTCCCTGGGAGAAGGTTTTGGGTCGTTCCCTTAATGAAAGCCCTGTGTTTTAGATGCCACCCATTCACCCGACTTCCTCTCTAAGCTGGTCTTGTCTTATACAGCTGCTGTGTATGTCATGCATACAGTATTTAATTCATGGAACACATACAAATTACAGCGCATTACTTGTCAGAGCTCCAGTGTACGCAAGAATAGTTCAAAAGAACAGCTTGAGCAAAGATTCTTTCTGAAAGTACTTTGGATAGTACTTCCAAAAGCATCAAGGAAATGACACAGTTGTTGCACTAACCACCTATCTATGGAAAACTGCATTTATTTTGAAATTGGCAACGTATTTTAGGTCATGGTTATGACATTCCCTTTCTATCATTTTTCTAAGTAACTCCTCAGAGTTGAAGTGGTTGTTTGAGTCAATAGAAAATGTCCTTGTTGGCAATTCTAGTTTTATTTGTCCTTCGTATGGTATAAAATAAATAAAAAAAGATCTTTTATGGGACATTAACTATGGCGAACAGGTCAGTGACTTAAGCAAGACCGCTGTTTAATTTGTTTTCCTTTGACAGTTGTTTTAGAAAGAATTGTCTTCCCTGGCCATGTTTTAAACTGAAAATAGTTCATGATGGAAGCAGAACTGACTTCTGGGAGATTTGTGTACAAAGCTCTTTTAGGATGCTCCTGCCTTGTCACTAAACCAATTACTCTTCTCAGCTATTCACATTACTTATTTCCATGCGCATACCTGTTCCGCTATCTGCCTGAAACCATATTCATATTCCAATCTACAATCCACTACCTGCAATAATGACATTGGCTAATGGAGTGGAACGCTTCCTGTGCATTAAGAGATTCTCTCGGGGTTAATGAGGTGTGTGTGTGTGTTTTCAGGGTATAACAGGAATACATTAAGATAAGAACAGCTCATTGTTTTTAGCAGTATGTTGTGCATGCGTATTACTGCTGCTTTAAGCTAGCGCAGGGAGGCCAGTGAGGTTCAAAGTAGACGAGGAGGAAGGGAGTGAAGGACAAAAAGGACGAGAAACCACTGAACCACGTCAGGGTTGAAGTGCCCATTCGCTCTTGGTTGTGTATGCTGACAAAATGACTTAATCATAGGTCGCTGCGCCCTGTGCCTGCACAAGCTGTGTTGTAAAGTGGGCAGATGATCAAGAAATCAGAGGGATCTGAAGTTTGAAGGGGGTCGCCATGACTATATGACTGTTGGACACTGGTTTTGACACGCATTTATAAGACCGTCTCACTCCCAGTCCTTCCTGTATGTCACCCAGTAGCAGCGTTTGTCTCATATTAGCTGAGTCCTGCAGCAGCCAGGCCATACGGCTACTGCTGGACAGTTTGTCAGACTAGTGGGCCCACCCTCTCATCGATGACTGTTAAATTTAGGCACCAAAACGACTGATTTGGATTAAAACACTCCACTTGGCATGTCTGGGTCACATGAATGAGCCCCCAGGGGAGAAGAAGACAAGCGTGCACCCTGCTGTACTACAGTATCATTGGACTGTTGTTCTTGGTGCTGTTGTACTGTTAGTACTAATAGAGTTAATAGCCTGGTAAGATGAGCGAAGTTACATCGCCACAAGAGGGCACCGACTTCACACCTTATGTGACTGGAGAGACAGCAGGGAAGCTGACACAGCCGGGGAGAGATGGGGGGAGTCATAGAACGGCACAGATAAAGAAGCGACAGAAGAAGAAGAGGTGTGAGGGCAGAAGAGGAGAGGAAGACGGACAAAGAAGGAACAGAAAGTGGGATTGTGGAAAGATAAGGGTTTGAACTGATGGAGGGAGGAGGACTATGGATGATGAAGGAATGAGAAAGGAAGGTTAGAGACCAATGACAGGGAGAGAGGGAAAGGAAAGAGTGGAGGACATGAGATGTATACAAAACATCTCATATCCTCCACGAGATAAAGACAGGGGTTTTCCCTATTTTCTGTGAATCATTTCCTGTATCTTCAACATCCCTCCGATATATTCTAAGTGACGTGGATGAATTCTATCTATTGATCATGCTGTCCAGTCCAGAGCCCGACCGATACATCGACGGGCCGATTTCATTGGCCGATGTAAGGCCTTTCCCAATATGGTCAACCATGTTATGAGTGTTGGCGTTGAACTGGGTCGCATGTTCAGGTCTCTCCCCCCCATAAGGACCAAAGTGTGCTGGTGGACTGGTAGCTGGAGAGGTGCCAGGTCCTGGGTGCTTCTAAGGTGCTCTTGAGCAAGGCACCAAACCCCCAACTGCTCAGGGTGCCTTTCCATGGGCAGCCCCCCCACTCTGACATCTCTCCATTAGTGCATGTACTGAGCTTGTGTTTAATCGGTGTAATAAGAACAGAGTGGAAACTTAGTAATTTCCATTGGGGGATTAATAAAGTATGAATTATTATTTATTAACATCGAAAAGGAACAAACTCATTGTTTTAATTATTGAGGGTGTTTTAAACCCCCCACCCCCCAAAAATGTTTGCATGTGTGTGCATGTGTGACCAGTCCAGGTACAGCAGTTGTAAATATGCCGCAGGCTAATTCTGGCACATTTTCCATTTATTTATGTAATACTGATTATTGTCCCTGATAATTGAACCTGAAAGAAATTGCAGATTGATTTGATTACAGAAGAAACAACCACAGTGAGGTGCTTAGATGAGGAGGTCATGCATTAGGAATATCACAGGTCCAGCACAAAGCAGACCTCCCAGCTCGGTTTCGATCATTACCCAGTGTGGGGTCTGAAAATAAAAATCCTAGAGTGGAATGGTAGTTGAGTGCATAACCACCGGGCGGTGCTGTGCTATCGCTGAGAATATACCTCAGAGTAATCTAGTCCTATGTGATCCAAGCATCCCTGCCATGCAACATCGCACATTCAACTTTTGCAAAGACTTTTTAAAAGCACGATTTGAATCGGGAAGACACACCTGCGAGTACACATAGACATTTGTGTGTCAATTCCCAGCAACGTTTCTGAAATGGAGAGAAAGGTAACACTATTCTAGGAGCCATGTGTGTATTTGGGATTGGTTAGGACTTCATACAGATGCATGATTACCATCTTGTGTGACTAAAAAATATATTCTGACTTTTTTCTGTTTGCCAATCAATGTAAAACGTTGCTCTCCCGTACAGATTAAATGGAAACACAGCAATAACCAACTTTAGAAAAACAATTAGTTGATTCAGGTCATGTAAACAACATATTCTGAATAGGGCCTTTTTCCGAATATAGCATTGTTCTGATTAAGATATGTGGGATATTCTGGTATTATTTCAGTTTTAGAGGCATTCTTTGGACATGTATACAGCACATTATTTGCTATGTGTCAGATATTTTTCAGAAATGGTACACACCACATGTAAACTACTGTAAGTGCTTCTCTTTTGTGCAAACATAAATCCCACGTTAAACTAAGAACATGGAGCAGAGAATGTGGAGAAGGTCAAAGGATGGAGTAAATAGTAAAATGATTTTACTCCAAACCATATTTTATTCATATTGTAATGCAAACATCAATTTCTCATTGACATAGAAGTGTTTTGCAGGTTATAGAAATTTGCTTCCCTGACTTTAGGCTTCCGCTAATCTCAAAGTGATGAACAACTTGCTCTGGAGAGTGTCATGTTCTCCTTTTGTGTAATAAAGGTGAGTATTTGTATCCATTTTTCCGTATCCATATTGAGCGGAGACATCCATTCATAGGACCAGTAGAACGCAGGCTGTCAGGTTAATCTGCTGCAGGCCCACAGACGACAGTTCAGGCCCATTTGTGAAAATGGGCATGCACAGACTGTAATAACATACAAAAATGTCTCTTCTTAAAATTGTAATACATTATCTCAGAGGGTACTCCACTGACAGTTTGTCAAACCAGCTGTATGGACTGGGTGTCTCATGTGGCTCTGATAATGTCATCAGGGTTATTTGCTTGGAGACTTGGAGGTTTTTAGAAAGCCTGCATTTCAAACCGGGGTTGTGGAATTGGAAAGACGAGGGCGAGGGAGAGACTGATGAAAGACGCTTTCAGGTTGCACTGTGGAAATGTAGCATCTGAGGTTTTTGGGATCTTGACTAATACCTGGGACAGTTAAGCATAGTTGAGATATCTTGGCTTCATCTGCATCAATTCCCACCATTCTTTTTTCATTGTATTGCCAGTTCCTTAACTTTACTGTAGTATAACAATAAAGACCCTTATACTAATTAAGTGGTTTGGCACCAAAAACTAAAAACTAGACAGAAGTCTTTTGACATGAACGCATTTCTAACACACTTTTTAAGACGTCCAAATAACTAACAAACACTTTTCTTTAAAAGAGAGAAGCATACATACAGTATAGAGGACAGACACATAGGCTACATCCAAACATATAGACACAAAACACTCACTCCAACACACTTCAATCGGGCTTATAATCTTTAAATCAGTTTGATTCTGAAACAAGAATGCAAGATCAATAGTCTGTGTTCTACCACGGCGGCTACATTTTCCCATCGTTCCTCACATCATTTTACTTGTGCAGACTCTCTTTCAGAGTTCAAAACAAACAAATATGGCGCCTCAAAAGAAGTTCCCTGAAATGTGTTCCTGGAAACATGTGAGCATGAGAAATGGGCCGTGCAGTTGCTGAATCTGTCGTCATTTCAGATCGACAACGGCCAGTTTGAAAGATTTTTGCGAGGTGACAACTCGTCATGTGGCTTAGATTTGGTGGTTCGGGCATCTGGTAAGGATGCCTCCTGGGCGCCTCCCTAGGGAGGTGTTCCAGGCACGTCCAGCTGGGAGGAGGCCTCGGGGAAGACCCGGGACTAGGTGGAGAGATTATATCTCCAATCTGACCTGGGAACGCCTCGGGATCCCCCAGTCGGAGCTGGTTGATGTGGCTCGGGAAAGGGAAGTCTGGGGTCCCCTGCTGGAGCTGCTGCCCAAGCAACCCAACACCGGAGGAAGCAGAGGAAGATGGATGGATGGATAGATTCAACTTTATTCAAATGAGGAGCGGGCGACTCACCTTCGCCGCATGTAGCCGGGGATGTTTTGACCTGACGAGACCTGACGAGGCGACAGTTGCTTAGCAACAAAGCTCTTGCGTTTAGAGGTAGTGCCCTCTAACGGGGTACAGTATGATTACAATTAGGCATACTAACAATTTATGGGCCACTTGCTGCCAACACCTGTGAAACCATTCATAGCTATTTGGAAATTGATTCCCAAGCCGCACTAAGTGAGGACGAGGGCCAAATCCGGCCCGGGGGCAACCAGTTGCCCATCCCTGCTCTACAGGAAGACCCATCTCAGTTGCCCCCTGTGGGTCTTGTGTGAAGCCAGGACTTTTTTAACTCTAGCTTCTCTGACCTAAAAAATGTAATTCCTGTCCGTTTTGTTTTTCAACTCAGAACAGCTCTGCGGGGGTAAACAGTCTGGTTTCCGCTACACTCGGGGTCGCTGTGAAAAACTTCAAAAGTGCTGCAACGCAAGACGTTAAATGATTGAGAACAACTTTATTTCTTTCTGGATTTCACCTCCCTAAATTGGAGGGTATTCCTGACATTGCTGGACCAGCGGGAGAATTCTGGATTGAGTCCCACATGGCCCAAAGTAATCACCACACGGCAGGAGGCCGGTACTGACGCCATGCCGAGCCCAGCTCTGTAGTTTGGCATAATCATTGCAGCACATACTGACAAGTAGAGACTAGAGTGTTAAGGGTGAACCGAGAAGTGCAAGTTGTGTGTGTGTGTGTCTGTGTGTGTCTGTGTGCATGCATAAAGGAGTGTTGGAGCTCTTAGGGGAGGTGAGACGAGCCAGGACCCGGTGTGTGATCGTCGTCGCCGCCACGGGAGACCGAGATGAGCACACGGCTTATTAAGGGGATCGCCACAGGAGGGCGAGTCGATCTTGGTGCCAGCTGGAGTTTCCTCAAAGCTGTGAGAAGCAGAGAGAGAGAGAGAGAGAGAGAGAGAGAGAGAGAGAGAGAGAGAGAGAGAGAGAGAGAGAGAGAGAGAGAGAGAGAGAGAGAGAGAGAGAGAGAGAGAGAGAGAGAGAGAGAGAGAGAGAGAGAGAGAGAGAGAGAGAATGTTAAAAAGATACCGCAGAGAGGAAGAGGCAGAGACATGCAGACGATAATCATAGAGGAAGGGGACAGGAAGACCAAGGAACAGCTGGATAGAAATAACTGCCATCAACTAGTGAAAGCAGAAACTAGCCTGAGACTTGTCCAAGAACTCAATAGAGAGTGACACACTACATGATATCATCCTGAAAACAGCCTACATTTTACACATATAGGGTGTTAGGGATAAGGTTTAGCATCAGAAACACAAAGTGTAATAACATTTAAGACACTAGGTCTATCTACTGTATATCCTCAGATTATTCTCAGTGGGAGATTCACATCTTACATTGGCAGTCTGGTTAATTTGAAATAATATCATAAATATAAAGTTGTTTGAACTTCAGTCAAAATTGAGACAGACATTAACAGCATCATTACGAGGACGACTCAGGCTGGCAAGACCCAACATCTGGACATTCCATTTTCTCTTGCTGCGAGACTAATGAACTCCAGATAAATTGCCATCAGGATGATTAATGCTGTATACAAAACGAGACATGCTCCTGTATGCACACGCACAAAACAATAGTGTGCATCTGGCTCTAAGAAAACATTTAGTTCTGACTTTTTACAGGTGTTTTTTTTATTGTGTTCCATTGAGTATTTATTCAATGTGAAGGTCATTGGCATGGTTTTATTTCACTGAGCTTAATAGCTGGTTTGATTTGCAGTGAGAGATGATTTTATGGAAAGTTCCCCATGCCAATCTATGTATAGATGTACATCTATCTATCTATCTATGTATCTATGTATATACATTTAAATTTATATAGGTAGATATATGTTTACATAGATCATTTAGGGGACTGATAAATTGTCAATGTTCAGTGTTCAATCCTGCATCTTCCTAATCCACCTTATAGCAGTTTTAATGTGGACTATGGTTACCTGGTCCTCAGATCTCTGCAGGGTAAATCCAGACAGCTAGCTAGACCTAGATCTGTCCAATTGGAGTCTTTCTAAACAACTAGTGCCGCCCAAGACCATTGTGATTGTTTTAAAGAAATGGCAATAGACCGGAGCATGTTTTTCTCCAATCCGGAAATGCGGTGCTGATTATCTAGACCCTTCTTCGCAGTGCTGTTGACGAAGGTCTAGCAATGCGAGACTAGGTCAGCCGTGACTATAGTCTGTAAAAATAATGGATGTAGATAGATGTGACTGACATGTTTTCAGACTAGTTTTAGTTTTAGTTGTTTTCCGTGACATAACCCATTGGTTTGTGAACTGCTAGTTTGAAGCCAGGATTTTGCTTTTGGCTGTCACCGTCTTGGTATTTTGGAGCCGGTAGTGACCATATTTGGACAAAATGGGGAGGATGATGCATCTGAGCCAGTGTTGTGTGTGTGTGGTTTAATGACAGTTTTCCGCCATTCATCTGCATATAAGGCAGTAAACACAGCTGGGTGAGAATCAACAGACTTTTCTTAAGTTACCAGCTAACGCTCGTGCTAGCTAGCTCGCTTTAGTCGGCAAGGGGCTACTGAATGCTAAACAAGATATCTTTGCAAAACCAAATGTTCCAACTAACATTGGTTTCACTTTGCAGACCTGAAAGTTGCCACTTGGGCCTGACCTGTTGCACATTTGGCCACACAGAGCTAGGATGTAGTGCAACACCCTCGTGAATAACATTGACCGGCATCCTATTGTTAGATGATTACACCTCAGTATTCTGGAATAATGGTAACTTGAATGCTTTAGTTTCTGATAACCTGCTGTTTACACGGAGCTATTATGCACAACAAAACTAGACAGCAATGTTCAAACAAGTCACCCTATCTACACACACACACACACACACACACACACACTGAAAACACACAAGCACAATGACCAGCCTCCATGCATATGCAATTATGCACTGCAAAAGTGCAGAAAAAGACAAGTCTTAAAACACCCACAAATACATGTTTTTACACACACACACACACACACACACACACACACACTCAAAGTCCTTGGGTCATTTTGTTAATTAATTAGCCTGTACAATATCCCAGCATGGAGTTAATTAGAAAGCCTGTCACCACCTGCATTTCTTACAGATATCACTGTTTCTTCAGGTCACATTCAACCACTATCACAGCATACACAGGCGCACACACACACACACACACATACACACACGGGTGGTCTTTTCCATGCCCCCTAAGTAAATGTGCAGGTGCATTGTGTCTGTTTCCATTTTGCAGCTAAGCAGTAATTCCCAAACCTAGTCTGGAAGAAAAATAAGATTGCGTGTTGATTGGAAATGAATGCTTCTGTTACTTGGTTATGCATGTTACATTTCTAGTCATGAACTGTTGCTGTCATCCTTGATAAGATCCATTTGGTCAGTAAAAGCCTGGAGTCCGAGCAGTCTCTTGCTGGTTACTGGTATAATCAAGTGTTTCCAAACCTGCAGCCAATCAAAAGGCTACCTTGGGCTTCCAAAAGGTCTGGATGACTTCTTCTCTGACCAGATTTTTCTTATCTGCAAACTCAACATGGTCTAGCAATATGTCTAGTCTGACAACAGGATCCCAAAACCTGAAACAGATCAGGTGGAAGAGCAATCTAGAAGTTTGGGTTGAGGAAAGAAATTGGACTCATTGTATTTGTTGCGCCTGTAGTTTTAGGTTTTGGAAATTGGTTGCTTTAAGCTTTTAATTGAGTCAATTGTACTTAAATTGTGGCAAAGTGATATCAAGCTAATTTTACTTTATTTAGCTGCTTTTCTCAATTTCCTCTTACGTGTTGGCTGAGGCACCTACTCCGAACACACACACACACACATATTCTGCAGTTATTATTTTGTAAGTGACAGCAGCAACTTTGTACCTCCTTGATCTACTGGCTCGTGACCAGGAAATCATTCTGAATCAACTCAAAGTAAATGTAGAAGTTATGTTGAGATTTCTGCTCCTCTGGCAGAGATTAGAAAATGCATCGTGTGACAAAGTGATGGACAGCTGATGCAGCCGTGCTGCACGCCATATTCAATTGCCGCCGCGTTCAATGACGGCTTCGAGGAAAAGATGTGTTGTTTTTGTTAAATGGCTGTTGCCCAGACTTCTCTCTCCACGAGGCTCTTCCGAGACTCCTCGGCTCAGATCTCCAGTGGGGGGGGGGGGGGGGGGGGGGACTAAGACGCGAAGAGAGGAACAGAGGAGAGGAATCTGGGATTCACAAACCGGGCATTGTAAAAGGGCTCCGGTCTCAACTTTACGGAAATATTCCCACGCACTTTCTCTAGGCTTCCATGGGCCTTTCCCATTTCCCAGTTTGTGTATCCCCAATTCCTCTCCTCGAGACTCCTCCTTACGTCTAAGTCCCGCCCAAAGGAGATCCGAGGGAAGGAGTCTAGGAAGAGCGCCGAGGATATTCGGCCGTCTGCTGTCCAAGCAGGCTTGAAGCGATCCACTATCGTTATAGCCCCGGCCTGGGGACACATCCACAATCAGCCCCCAGCCAGCTAGAAACCAGCAACTGTCATTACAACACCGGGGACACATCTACAGTTAGCCCCCAGCCTGCTAGCAGCCAGCCCGGTTAGCACATCACTCCAGTGCTAAGGACGCTAATGTTAGGTTACTGAAATGTCAGGAAACAGACCCAGACACCAGAGTTAGAACAGCGGCCATTCGTAACGTTACACCTCCATACATTACCCCCTTGTTCGCTTTACAGTTAGCTAAATTTACCAGACACTACGGGAGTAAGGCACCAACAGGACTAATGCTAATAGTAATTTAAAGATGTAGTAGCTTTGGATCTGGACAGTAAATAAAAGTATCGGAGTTGGTAGGGGGGTGTCACAATTCTGACTCCTCACAACACAGATTTGTGGTTCTGAGAGTCACAATTTAGATATTTTTGCATATTGTTCCAGGCCTACTACATAAACAGATTACATTAAAAACCTAACTTCATTTCTAACACGCAAACACATTTCAACTGTCTCTCTCTCACACACAGACATGCTGATTCATGGGAAATGGCTTTCATAACACTTATCTCATCTATTAATTTGACTGAATCGCTCCATTTGCATTGCTGGACTACGTGCCTCACCATTTAGGTCTTGTGTGTGTGAGTGTGTTCGGGAGATGCTGAAGTGTGTGGCAGCTCAACATTATCTCTGCTGCACACACCACTCTGCTTCTCTCATGACCCATTTAATTTCCTCTGTATACCACTGTCACAGTAACGTTACCCGCGGCACTGCATGGCTGGAACTCATGTGTGTTACCGAGTTGGTGCATGCTTTTCTGTCAGAGCATCAGGGGGTTTGGAGAGATGTGGAACACAGGTGTGTGAACTGTACATGAATGAGAAGTTGAGTGTGTGTTGGAAAGTTTCTTTATGTTTGGACGACCTAGTGTGTGAGAGTGTGTATTTGTCAGAGGGGATTAGTACGTTTGCTGGAAAAAGAAGAGAAACTCTGAAACATTTAAAAGATTAGCACTTAAGTTCTTTTAGTTTGTACCCCTGAGTTCATAAAACCCCCAGGAGAGTCTAAGAAGAGCTGCATGAACATATTGACAGAATCTGTCAAAATCAACAAAAATGGGAATAATAAAAGCCGTCTGGGGAGTTTAATTTGTTGGAAACCAGCAGTGGTGTACAGCAGAACGGGGACATTAGTCTGTATTGGTGTCTGACGACAGAAATAGTGGCAACTTTGTTTAGATGTTCTCTCGGTGTTAGAGGTCTGTTGTACTCTGTTCAGTCAGACGGGACACCAACAGTGAACACAAATGCTTTTGACACGTCTGGTGTTGGGATCTCAATCATTTCTTAATGGGTTTATTTAAAAGGGCATTGCTGTCAGATTTAATAAACCGGAGAATGTGAATACATCTCCATCACTAGCAGAAGAAAGCACGCTAAATTCTGCAGCTTTTCATTCTGGATGACCGCTGAAAACCGTTTTAAAATGTAATCCATCTGCAGATTCTGTTGGAAAACGTCATGCAGTCAATTAACAATCTAAAAAAAGATTTTCAAAGTTATTAAGATTCTTTCGGGTTATACCCACTATTAATTAATGCAAGTAAAATACCTATTCTACTATTTATCTCCATTTAAAACATGCAACACAGAAGCAAACAATACAAGACATGAAAAGCAATAAAATGGGGGTTGTTCATGTTAATAGAAATCTCGACTAATTAACATGACATTATGGTCCATTATTGGACACTAATTGAAATATGGGAAGCATAATCTCAGACAAAAGCAGCAAGCAGAGTACAGACATTCTTCAACTCAACCTGGCACAATGAAAGCAAAGCCACAATAACATGAATAAAAGAATCAAAGGTGTATTACTGTCTCAACCATATTACTAGGGCCAGCCCACATGCCATTACAAGACATCATAAACTCATACAAACCACAACCAGAGTGCAGCTTACATATCCTTTAACAGCAAAGAAGTCCAGAAATGTCTCAGTTCAATCTTCAGATCACCATTGACAATGAGTGCAAGACAATTCATGAATGTCAGACAAATGCCAGATGGTACCGGAAAATAATAATTATTAAATAATCTATCGGCATACGCTGCAACAACAGCAGAGAGATTAAAATGCCTGTGGTACCAGTCAGCTAGGTAACAAGCAATGGACAAGTAAGTAAGTGAGAAACTTTATTTATAACGCAACTTTCAGAAACAACACGTAAAATACTAAAGCATAATGCTAGTTAAAGGCTTGTCTAAAACAACGTGTCTTCAGGTGTTTTTTTAAGGGTTTCCACAGAATCCAAGGCTCTCAAGGCTAAAGGGAGAGAGTTCCAAAGCCTTGGAGCCACCACAGAAAAGGCACGAAGACCTCTGGTTATAAAAGTTGTTCTGGGGACAGTTAAAAGGTCTCGGCCTGAAGACCTCAGAGAGCGATCAGAAGTGTGTGTGTTCGATAGATCCTGGATAGAAGAGGGAACTTGACCATGCCAGGCTCTATAAGTAGTGATTACAATTTTAAAATGCACTCTAAAAACCTACTGAAGACCAATTCAATTCACTGAAGACCTTAAGCCCCGGAGTAATGTGTGATCTCCTGCTGGTCTTAGACAAAGCTGCATTCTGTACAACTTGCAGTTTTTCCATGGATGATTTTTTCTAACAAGTTCACAGTACATTGCAATAATCCAAACATAAAGAAATAAAAGCATGAATAAGCATCTCCATCTCTTTTTTAGAGACAACAGATCTGATCTTAGCAATGTTCCTGAGATGGAAAAAAACAGGAACGAACCACCGATTTCACATGACTGTTAAAACACAGAGATTTATAGGAAATTACATAGATTTGGCACAAGATTACAATCAGAGAGTGATAAAGCCCCAGTGGCCTGCCTAATCTTGCCAAATGTTGTCTTGGTCAAAAATCATCAAGTCAGTTTTGTCTAAATTTAGTTGCCAAATAATGTCTGCCATCCATTCGTTAATAGAGACGAAACAAGTGTGCAACAAAGACAGTCTGTCAAACCTATCGGGGCTAAAAGATCAATATAATTGGATGTCATCAGCATAAAAAATGATAAGATTGTTCTTCAAAACTACCAATAATCTTTCCAAGAGTGAGCAAATACAGACTGGACAGCAGTGAAATCAACAGATAGCAACTGATCCCCAGTGTGGAACCATTGTCTTCCTGTTTTGGACAATAAAAGCTTCACATAGGCTGACATATGTACTGCAAAGCTCCACGTGAAATTTGAGAGAACCGTAATATTGTTTTCTTTTGTTTCAGACATGTCGCTCAATCACACCTTAACAACCCATGTTCTGTTTTTGTTGGACTTTATGTTAAGGGACAAAATTGGTACTCTGACCAGTCTGATCTTGAGTACAAAAAAAGAAGACAAAACTGTTTTGGAGTTCAAACACAGTTTCTAATTCAGTCATGCAGATGGTGCAAAACTGCAGAAGGTGTTGGGCAAACACGTTGGGTACAACGACTCAGCAAGTTCCCTTCTACATTACCGAGCCGTCAGAGTGAACATGTATTGCAGCCCATAAGTATTTATTGTACTCTGACGTTGTCAATTTTCAATAATATTTCCCCTAAAACTGCTTTTCACTTCACTTGACCCTTGTGTTGTCCCCGTTGTTTCCTTTGGTCAAATTGACCCGTTTTCCTATATTAATGTTCTTTTTAACTACACAATATAACATGATGGATTCTACACAACAAATCTCTACTTTCATTAATTTTGGGGCGTCTTCTTAAATTTTATAGCATTTGAAAAATAATTGAAGTGTTTTTGAAATACTGTAGTATTGAGTAAAAGTTGACATACTGTATTCCAGTCTGTGATTATCCATCAACATCCATTCCTTTAATTTTAGTCTCAATAATTCCTAATTTCGGCTTTTCTAACTCAAACATTAAGTATAATTTCATATTGATGAACCTTATTGACCATAAATTGCAAAATAACTGTAAAACTAAAGTTAATAAGTTAGTGTTATGTAGTGTTTAACGTCAAAAAAGTTGAAAACATTGAAAAAAGCGTGTTGAAAAGTGTTGAAAAAGGCACAAAAACGTAAAAAAGTTGAAAACATCGATAAAAAGCATCAAATTTGACGGGAAGACAGGCAACTGTGTTTCCCCCGACCTGCTAATTCTAAAAAAAAACTAAACTTCCTCTCCTTTTTTTATGTCTTTATCACAACCTCTCCCGTTGGCTTCACTATTTCACTACGCCCCCCCCCCCCCCCCCCCCCCCCCCCCCCCCCCCCCCCCCCCCCCCCACCTTCCAATGTCGACAGAAGTTTTTCAATCAAACCAAGAAGAAACCACCAAAATATCGGGAACACGTCCTGGTTTTTCTGTCCTGCTTGTCACTCGGGGAGAAGGAGCCAGAACATCTTCAGAAGCACTCTGAGGGAATGTATGCTGTTTGTGTGTGTGTGTGTGTGTGTGTGTGTGCGTTTGTGTATGCAACCCAGAATTTAAAAAAAGGCCGATGGAGAGAAAGTGTGTGCTCTGCAGTTCCCAGCTATAATTTGTCCTCCTCCTGTTCTTTCCCTCCCCTTGCTTTACCTCTCTCCATCCTCACTTTACCCTTCCCCTCCATGCTCATTTCCTATCCCGCTATCTCTTTCTGTCTCGGTTCCTCTCTTCGGATAACAACGTATAACAAAAATAAGTAAAAAACTACACTGGAATGTGTGTCTGTGACTAATCGTCAGTCTCTCAGTGATGCAGTGCAGAGGTAGACTCTAAATGCTCCTTTACAGCCACGTGTAGAGGCTCTGCTACATGCATTGGTCTCACTAGAAAGTTCTTCTCAGAATTCCAATGTACAATTGGTATACAACAAAAGTCAAATGTCTTTGAACTAATGAGCTCCTTGCAAACTCTGGATAGCTAAAAAATAAATAAAAAGACAATGACATGTGCCCGAATTGTCCTCACACGGTCAGGCACACTGACTGCAATAGATGAGTGTGTAATAAGGGGACCTGGTAGCATAAGTAGAGATCAACAATCGAGCAATCGAAGCAGCTGAGTCCTGTCGTATCGCGTGTTCATTTTTAAAGCAGATTTTTTAATTTCAACAATTTAACAATGCACTTATGAAATCCAATCGCGGCATGGCCGCCCCGGCGCTTTAATTATCTTCAAATGCAACAGTGACCAATCAGTGCTGGACCACCAGTCTGGTGAGATGGCTCAGACGCAGAAACGCAGCACAATGACACCTTAAAATGTTAAGACTCGTTAAGAAAAAAGATCCATGTTTTGCCTTAATTCAATGACACAAAAAGGGTCCTGGTGTATCTCTAC
>NC_048410.1:29295900-29306663 GCF_013103735.1 Etheostoma cragini | reverse complement strand
CCATTCACCAGCCAGGTGAACGAAGCATCTCCGCTTCACCCTTTAAACAAAGCGGAATAAAAGCTATACAAGTCCAAATCTACACAAAACGCACTCAGTAATCAATCTTACTGATTGATTACTAAGTGCTCAGTTTTTTTTTTTTCACTAAAGCAGGATGGTAAATCAGAGTTTTTACCTACCACCATTTAATTGTTTTGAAACGATGTAATTACCAGTTTCAGCCACCAGGGGGTCAGTGCTCCCCCTGATAACAGCTGTTAGATATCAAAATGTTACGCACTAAATCTTTAATTCATCATTAAAATAAAAAAAAAACATTTTGTTTTGTTTGTTTTGTTAGTTCAAACTAGTATTTTAAAGAGTCACTTCACCCAGAAACGCATTTATAATTTTTTAAAGTTTTGAAATCTCTGAGATTAATGCCTCCATCCAAATACAAAAGAGGTGGAAGGAGCTTTGTTGGGGGGGCACTGAAAAGCCCATTTGGAAAACTGGTTAAGTAAAGTCTAAAAATGGCCTTTTGGGACGACTAAAGTGTCTATCTATCAATCTAAAAACTGTCAACTGTTTTCAATTTAAACGCTAAGAATTCAACGTGTAAAAATTCATTCACCACCATTTTTTTTCGTCTCAGCACAGGGAATCTTCGAGGCAGACATCTCAAACCCCGAAAACAGGAAACTGTACATTTACTGCACTGATACACACGAGTCTATCCGGCGGGTCGGCAGTCACGTTCACAAAGCCACTGAAGGGAAGTTGTTTGACACGATTAGTTCTGCAGCTTTTTCTTATTGTTTCATGACTTAATCTGCTTCAGGAAACGTCATGCACACTGGATCCAACACGCTGGGCTGTCACTTCACTGTAGTTCGAACTGCATTGTAATCTAGCACTGATTGCATTCTTAATTGTTCGACTTAGATCATTGCTTGACAAGCTGACAGAGACTGGGGATGGAAAACAAAAGCTGGGGAAGGGAGTGGGAGATATTGACAGACAGGGGAGGAAAGAGGCAACGATTCCAACACAATACCGCCTTATGAGAAACATGAGGCCTTATGTAACAGTTTCTTTTTGAGGTTTAGGAAAACAGTTGAGAATGTTACACTTCAAATTAGTTCAGCCACTTTTACCTAACCCACCCACCCACTATGCAACTTTTTGTTTTTCCAAATTCCTTTTCCCAATGTTTTATGTAACTTTTGTTCTTCGCTTTTTTGCTTAGTTTTTGTGCCCTTTTTCAAGGTTTTTTTTCCTGCACGTTTTTGACGTTTTTGTTGTTTTTTTCCTGTCCTTTTTGTCAACGTTCTTCTATAATGTTTTTTTTTTAAATACAATACAATTTGAATAAAACACCCAAATTCAAAGAAATTAAACTAATCATTTATTTTACTTTTAAAGAGAGTTGTAGGGAACCATTTACGTTATTTCTTAAAACATGTTGGTTGATAAAAAAAACACATTTCTGATACTGAACTTTAAGAAAAGCATTCATCCTTATGACCAGCAGGCTGCAACGCCACTGTTTGTAAAAATAAGTCAGATTTAAAAGAAGGCTGAGAAAATGGCCTTCTCTCTCATTATGGGTTTATGGTTTAAATCATTAGTTTGTCTTCTTCAAACAGCATGATGCCAATTAACTAACTTATGGGCTCATTTATTTTGAAATAGATGGGTGTGGCTTCATTGTAATTGCCAAGTTGCTACCACGGCGATCTGTCAATCAGCATGGAGGTTTAGCAATGTCTAACCATAAATAGCCATGAACTTGTTATTGGGTGTTGTCCGTGTTTTTGTCTTAAAAATGTGTTGGTCTTCCTGTGCGTTACCAAAAATGTTACAAAAATGTTGCAAAAAAATGTTAATGACAGTTAAATATTACATTTTTAATGTCTGTTATGTCTTGTTCCGTCATTGTTCCGTCCAGTGTTCCGTTTTTTCCTTGTGTTAGATGATAGCTTGTAGATCCAAGTATAGTTCCTTCTGGCTCCAAAACCAGGCCAAAAATACAAAAAAATACCAAACTCAAGGGTACAAAACGGTAGTCCACAATATGGGTGATGTCATGGTGGCTAGGTCTAAATCTTTTATACAGTCTTTGGTATTTACTGTGTCCTTCTTTTTGGCGGCTTGTCTGTTACCTTCCGCTTTCTTTATGTTGTAACTCTGGTGGATTTCTGAGGACTGTGGTCACCTGGTCCTCAGATCTCTGCAGGGTAAATCCAGACAGCTAGCTAGACTATCTGTCCAATCTGAGGACTAGGGTCACCTGGTCCTCAGATCTCTGCAGGGTAAATCCAGACAGCTAGCTAGACTATCTGTCCAATCTGAGGACTATGGTTACCTGGTCCTCAGATCTCTGCAGGGTAAATCCAGACAGCTAGCTAGACCATTTGTCCAATCTGAGTTTTCTGTTGCACAACTAAAACAACTTTTGAACATGTTCCACCAAAACAAGTTCCTATCTGATGCTATTTATCAGAGGCACCATTGCTCTGTCCGGCGCTTAGTACCACTCATGACAATTGTGAATAGATTAAAGAAATGCCAGAAACTTTTTCTTCCATCGTGAAATGCTGTGTACACAGCGCTGCGGACAAGGGTCTGGCAGTTTGAGACTAAACTGGCATTGTTCAAATGTCTGCGTGAAACCATCCAGTCCGTCAATCCCACATCCAAAGCAAGGAATGGGAAAGTTTGAGTAAATTTAGAGCTAAGTCAAACCGAAAAAGTGGGCCATGAGCCTGTTTCTTGTCGTTTGCCAACATGACACAAGGCTGTTTTGATGATCCTGGATCCCTGGATGTTACACCAAACTAACACTCAGAGATCCAGGCCAAAGTGAATATGTAATCAGAAATATGAAAAGTTCAGATTCAAAGTTAATCAGAAGGTGCCCCATTGACATTGGCTAAATTCCACAGAAATCAATGAAGGCTTTTTTATGTTGTGTTTCATCATGTGGAACTTTGCACCAGGAAACGGATAAGATTCAAACACATCAGGCCATCCTCTGTGTGATAAAACCCTTTTATTGTGTACACCATAAAAAGGTTTATATTGGACATGGGTACCAACCCTTTCTTTGACTGGCTAGCTAGTATCCATGAATCCACTTTACTTTTTTTTACCCACTTGATTTTGTTCAGTCTAGTTTGTAGAGTGAATTAAAGTATGCAGTGGCTGTGATGTGAAGACTGGGAGTTGTGTGTGCTGAGGGCTACGCTTCGGGGGGGTGGGGGTTAAACTAGCTGATGTAAGCTATACATAGCTTTACTGTGAAGTCTGGCTGTTGATCTCTATATTTCACCCATGAAGAAACCGAAAGTGATACATCATGAAGAATCCATGAAGGTGGCGCACACTAGAGGCCGAGTAACAAAGCCATGTGTAGAGAGACACACTGCTTACAATGGTTGCAAGGTCATAATAAGAACAATGAGATAATAAATTCCAGTTTCAAAGTCATTTCCCATACACACAGTAGTTACAATCACATTATCCATCACTAAAAGATACAGTTTATATGATTTGTTCATTTCAGACATTAGGATTTAGTAGCCAGGATGCTTTTGCTATGGTGGATTTAGTTTTCTCTTAAAACTATAGTTTGAGTTTCTGTCACCCCCGTGAGGAATTCAAAGTAATGAAAACAACACTATCGGGGCGGCCACGCCTCAATATTCTGAACATAGCTATACTGAGAAATACAGAGAGAGTTGTGTGGAGCTGATAGTCTTAACTAGCTTTGTTGATTAGCAAATCATTTGGCAACGCGTTGAATGTAACGGACGTTCATTTGTATCAAAAAGTTGAAAACGAAGCCACATGCTGAATTGAGTCTATTTCTGTCTCTCTGACTCCTGCAGAGTCTATAATACTCTGAAAGTTGTCAGACTTTGAGCCGAGGACAGTCCTCCAGTTCTGCTCAGTTGGCAGCTGACCTCCTTTTCAAACTTTGAGTTCAGTCTCAAGTTCTTCTCAAGAGATCGCCGAGGTTGGTTTGTAGATAGAGACATCAAGCGAGAGCTGGAAAATATTGTTTAACTCCAACCAAACTAACCAAAGGAAAAACAGTTGTTTTTTTTTAAATGGAAGTGTCTGAAAAAATCAGGTCCGTTGCAGGTTGCTTCAGGTATTTCACACCCATATGTACATTGCCAATGCATTTAACTATCACACAACTAACTCAGCATGAAAAAAACATGCATACAACCTCTTAAAGCAACAGTAGAGTACTTTGCCCACTTTGGTCCCCCTACAGGTTGGAATTGGAATTACATTACATTGTCCATTTCACTTGAACTAAAGATCCCTCCCCGATCTGGTCAAATACATAATACATAATATAATGTATGGAATCTTCCGCTTGCAACCTATAGGGGGGGGATTCGCTGGCATTGCTTTAATGGATGGATAACGTGACTTCTGCAAACTCAGCCGTCCCCTCCACCCTCAGCTAGTTTTATAACCGGAAAATGTATTGATGGAAATTTACGCCTCAAGATTACACTCCAAATGAAAGTTATTTTCTCTACTGAACTCATTTGATTAATGCTGAAAAAAAAATCCCACGGATGATAGTTTCCTCTAAAGTGCTACTCATTCAGAGGCAGCTGACCACAGACACTCAGAAACCTCAGTAATCGTCATGGGGGCACTCTTAATTTCCTGCTTGTAATCAATTTTGTCAAGTGTCAGAATATAGAGTGAACACTTCCCTGCAGTTTGTGTATGGATCATCTCTGGTCAGTGATTAAAAAGAATCTCCTAAACCCACTGGGTGAGCTTTTATTATAACTACCAGGGTTCACTTCCTCAGCTCGTCTGTGTCTGTGTGTGTGTGTCTGTGTCTGTGTGTGTGTGTGTGTGTGTGTGTGTGTGTGTGTGTATATCGCTGAGTGTGCAGAATGGAGAGTATACTTTTGTGTGGGAGACAGCTAAGCAGAACTGTCCAGTGTGTGTCGTCTTGCCCACCTGCTTAAACGTTGTTTAAAGAGCAGATGAGGGATGGAGGGATAGAATGAGAAGTAGGAAAAAGAGAAGGTGGATGTTGAGAGAGAAACTAATCAGAAAACATGGAAGCGTGAGAGAGAAGAGGAGGAAGGATTGTTTTAGGGTCAAGGGAACAGGTGGAGTGGGAGGGATGGAGGGATATACAGAGAGGAAAAGAGTGAAGAAGGAAGGATACAAAGCAGGAGGCAGGGAGACACAGATTGAATGGAGAAGTTAGTTGTAGTGTGTGTGTGTGTGTGTGTGTGTGTGTGTGTGTGTGTGTGTGCATGCGCTAATTGACGGAATGAAAAGTGTGTGAGAAAGAGAAATAATGAAGCATAAAACTGCAGAGAAACAAAACAATAGCACCACACTGTGACTTTTTTATTTTTTTTCTCCCGTCATTTTCTCGGGAAGCACCAACTAAGAGTTTGAAGGTTTCATGTGGGAGGGGGCGAAGTGGGGGTGCAGAGAGAGAGAGAGAGAGAGAGAGAGAGAGAGAGAGAGAGAGAAAGGAGGGGAGAAGTAAATGTGCTGCCTCTCCCTTTCTCCCTCTCGTCTCTTTTCCCTCAGTGTCTCACTTCTCTCGTCGCTTCGTTCGTTGGATATTTCCGTGAGCTGGAGGAAAAATAAGAGAAGAACGCGGAAGAAGAAGACGCCAAAGAGAATGTCTACTTAAGCAACTAAGTGCTGCATTGTAAAGGGAGGTGAAGAAGACAAGACCGGGAAGAGGAAGAAGAGAGAAGGGGGAGGAGGGCTTTTGGGAAGGCACTGGGCTTTAAAGACAAGGGAGGAGAGGGAGGAGAGGGAGGAGAGGGAGACAGGAAACAAGTGGTGAAAGTTATCAGGAATCTCAAAGAGACGAAGAAGGCAGAGATAGAAAGGACGAGGAAGTGGAGGACAGAAGAAGCTAGAGAGTGAGAAAAGAAGAAGGAGAAGGAGAAAAACAGAGGTCTACCTACAGCTGAACATAAAGCCTGGTCAGCCATCGCATCGTCCAGGATGGACAAAGTGGAGCGAGTGATGAAGATGGTGAAGAGGATGTCGCCGAGGAAGAAAAGGAGAGAAGGAGGAGGAGGAAGAGGGGGAGGACCAGGAGAGCTGGAGAGCCCGGACACCCTGTGCGACGAACTCTGCCGTTTCAGTCTCTTTATCAGTGGTGAGAGGTCACACAGCAACCTGTGTGTGTGTGTGTGTGTGTGTGTGTGTGTGTGTGTGTGTGTGTGTGTGTGTATGTGAGAAGTTAGTTCATAAATCAGACCATAGCCAACCCATTCTTATTCCCAAATTGTCAAATCCTGATAATCACTGGCTCTTATTGTCGGATAGCAACAGCCCGGTGGCTAAGGGGTTAGCATTTCTTCCTCACAGCAAGAAGGTTCTGTGTTTGAATCCTTGTCTTTCTGGGTATTTCTGTGTGGAGTTTGTATGTTCTCCCCATGTTTGCGTGGGTTTCCTCTGGGTGCTCCGGTTTCCCCCCTCCATAAAGACATGCATGCTAGGTGGGACTACAGTTGAAATTGGCTAACACTGGTGCATTTCCAGAAAGGTAAATGTAATGATAAATAACAAAAGTCCCCCTTTAGCATCTGTATGGAATGCCCCGGGCCAAGTGTAACGTTAGAATGACATCGACATACTGAGGTTCTAGTCAGAAGATGAGTCTGATACTGCTCCATAGGGCTGTGATTATGGGGTGTGTTTCAACCCAACCAGGAAAATTTATGCTTCTGTACTCCTTTCGATAGACCTACAACCAATCAGAGCATCGGAGTATGTGCCATATGTTGAACTTTTGCCAAATCCTGTAGGAATGACGTCATGAACATATTTCCGACAAATGCCCCGATCGCGGTTCTCTGTGCCAGACCATACACATCTCAGTTCTCCATCTTTGTTGTAAAAGACCTTAAACCCAAGCGCTCTTAGGTGACATGGTTGACTACGTTACTGTTGATCATCTTTCCATCATCATGTAAAGCCCCCCCCAAGATTTGACAGGTCCGAACAGCTCTGGTTGGAGCATAGTTGCTGCCAAAACAGATCAAGTCCACACCCAACTTCCAACCTAAAATGTTGCCGGCGTTGCTAAGTTCGTGGCATCTAGGCCAGTATGAAAGACCTAAAATCTAGGTAAGGAGGTTGGTTGTGGTGGTGGATGGGTCAAACAACACAGGGCTTTGACCCAGGAGACCAAGGTTGGTGTCCCGTGTGTCGTAGAAACGTAGATTTTTAAAACCCCAGCCGCCATCTTCTCATAAACCTAACTGTCCTGTTCTTGTCTTACATGTTAGTTACGCATGCGTGTTTTTTACATCTCACCCACGATCTTTCCCTATCAATATCTAAGGGGTTTGAAACTGACAAGAACAACGTTGGGAAAGACAACGGTGCGTTAAATGGCACGCAAAAAAGCTTAAATTGCATTCGCATGACACACAAAATGGCCTTAAAAGTGATTTTATCTACACACCTTCCCATGGGATCACTTCGTCAAATGTAACTACTTTGCTTTGGGGGCCTGATGTTGCCCAAGTTATCTACTGCAACTATCAACGTTTTCCATTCAGTCGTACTACCCACATGAACTAAAATGCAACTAAAATGTGCTAATTTTCAGTTTCACACTTCTCTCTGTGATAAAACTTCTAAGTAAATTCTTATCACATCTGATGCCAAAATTGGTTATGGTTGAGGAACATTTAAATATTGACTGGAAACCTTTTAAAGGCAGACTAATGCCTATCCACCACCTTGACCACTGCACCTACACACATTAGACGTGCTTCTTCTGAAATATCATTGCTAATGCATCGTCTTGCACATGACTTATGGAAGACTGGTGGAAAGTGGCCCAGCTGAGAAGACATGTGAAGACATTTTCTCCTTCAAGGACAGAAAAGTTTGTCTCTCACAGTTTCTGTGACTCTGTTTTGTTGTCGGTTTGCCAGTGTTTGCTGCATTGCTGTTCAGTCGGCTTAATTAGTTAGTGCTAGCATTTAATTAGCTCGGAACTGCTTAGTTTTGATGCTGCAGTTTAGGTACCTCATGTTCTTCAAAGACTTGGGGAAGTGTTTGAGAGTTCAGAGCTTTTTTGGGGGGAGATTTCTTTTTTAACTTGCTTTGATCCTACACAAACAGCTCAGTGAAGAGAGCGAGATGGTGAGTATTGTAGTACATATATAGAGAAAGGGTGAACACAGCAGTAAATGTGTGTGCATGCCTTTTTCCCTCTCATCAAACAATCTTTCTGATCACTCAGCAGAAACTGCAGCAGCCACACTTCAAACGGCATCAAACAACCTGCATGCGTGGAAAGGTCACCCTGAAAACCAGAGGGAACCTGAATGTACCACGGCAAACACCCCAATATCCTCCCCTGAACCTGAACAATAGATGTTTCTTGTCACATGACATATGCCATTTGCTGGATGCTTTTATATACCGCATCACCAACAGGTTATCATAAATATTTGGTATTATTGGAATGATTCCAGAAGCCTTAGACCAATGGATTGCTTCAAAAGCATTTATTTTATATTATTTATGGATATCAACCATAGAATTATATACATCTGTTTCAATGCTAAGCTAAGTTGTTGTAATTTTAGAAAAATCTAGAATGTGGGAGGTTAAAAATCTCAAAAAGTCAAGAAAACATGGGGGGGGGGGAGCACAAAAAAAGTGACAAACTATGAAAAAAAACCACTAGAAATGATAGTCAAAGACTGAAAAATGGCTAAAATGTTAAAAAAAAGTGAAACAACATCAACAAAAGGGACAGGGACATTGTACCCTGACAAATATACTGTATATTGATACAACAGCTCAAAAGATACACTTTAATTGTGGGATATTGGCACCAGGCATTGGAAAATCTGTGGGTTAAAAAATATCTGTCAAGCGTCCCAAGTCCTTTCAATCAAAGACACATTACCTTTGACGTTCCAGTTGAGTGTTCCTTGTTAACTGCAGTTCTCACGGAACTCTTTCTACCCAGATAAGTGCATTCACTGACAGACACAGTGAAAGGCACAACTTACAGTAATGCAAGGAACATGTTGACTATTGTCTCTGAGCAACCTGTGTGTGTGTGTGTGTGTGTGTGTGTGTGTGTGTGTGTGTGTAATAAAGACAGGAATTGATAGAGATGGGAAGATTATGGGACGCTGGGAAACTTGAACAGTTTGGTTTAGACCAGGCTGGACCATCAAATATGTCTCCAAGTATGATTATGATTATATCTTCCCAAAATGGCTTTGTGACACAAATAAATGGCAATAAAACTAGGAACTGTCATCATGTGCCAAATTTCAATGAGCATAGTGGATGTGCCCTGCAGCAAAGATTCAAATTTACATCAGGCAAATGGCTTGAAAGCCAGGGTAAGGAACAGGTGGATAGTAAGCTACACATTAATAAGAAAAACAATAAGTCAGTCTATATGCCGACATACAGTATGCACAAAAACAGTTTGTTCATGTACAAGAGCAGGATGTTAATGAGCTGCAAACATGTCTGTCCCTTTACTGGCAAAAAATTGTATTTGGTTAATACTATTTTGTATAATGCATTTTGGAAAAAGGATGTTTAAGCTTTCTTATTTACGAGGTTTAGGATTATTTCAAGATCTTGTAATATAGATTTATTTTGCTTAGTTATTGTATGGTGGTTTGGGGCAATACCGGTACTTCTACCATATTCATCATAAAATGAGATTTTACATTCAGTATGCATGTGCTGCATATGATCAACTGGGAAGACAGATTATAAAATTATAAGCACATGATTTTTAATCATTTTGGGGAATTCTGTCGGCAAAAATAGAAAAAATAACAAAATGAAACAGTGCTTTGTTTTACCAGTCATACGTTTTGCCTTGGTTGTACAATAGATTATGATACTTCAGAAGGATCAGGTGTGTTGGTGAGTGACTCTGAGTAATCCCCCAAGCCACTGATATTGTCAAACCCTGCCAGATTTGGTTTGGGAATGTGTGCTCTGGTATCTAAATATACCCAAAAGCTGCTGAGCCTCTGCGGTATTTCCACGAGATCCAATTTTTCATCTCAAATCTGCATCTTATAATTATGCCTACCGCATTGAAATTGTCTGTTCCACAGTGAAACTCCAGCTGCTGAAGTACACTGCAGCAGCTGATAGATGATCGAGGTCGGAAATTACCATCAGACCGAAGCTAAATCCTGCTCCTACAGTCAAAGCTTCACCTTTAATGAAGCTGCAGATGAACAAACCCTGCTTTATGTTTCAGTTCAGACATGTTCTGGGTTAATTTCACCGGCACCCTGTGAACTTTTTTATTTGTCCTCCTAAGATACCCAGCACAATATCAAAAACAACAGAGAAAGTAAACAGTAAAATGTGAAAGTTGTCACTCTATGTCAAACTGGACTTCCAACATTTATGACATCTTAAAGGCGAGTCCAGATGGATCCACATTCGGCCCGGTCACACACAGTTCCCTGAAAATGCCCATTTAAAGTCAATGAGAAGATGACGTAGCATTTAGAGCAACTCCGGAAGTGAGTAGAATGAAAGCCCGATAATCTGCATAGGGAGGTTAGTTGGGGGGGAGAGTGGATGGGTCAAAACACACAGGACTGTCACCCAGGACACCGGAGATCATGTCCCGCGTGTCACGTTTCCTAAACCCAACCATCACCTTCTTCTTTATCCTAAACCCAACCATCACTTTCTTCTTTTTCCTAAACCCAACCATCACTTTCTTCTTTTACTAAACC
>NC_048410.1:29250234-29295800 GCF_013103735.1 Etheostoma cragini | reverse complement strand
TAAACCCAACCATCACTTTCTTCTTTTCCTAAACCCAACCATCACTTTCTTCTTTTCCTAAACCCAACCATAACTTTCTTCTTTTCCTAAACCCAACCATCACTTTCTTCTTTTACCTAAACCCAACCATCACTTTCTTCTTTTCCTAAACCCAACCATCACTTTCTTCTTTTTCCTAAACCCAACCATCACTTTCTTCTTTACCTAAACCCAACCATCACTTTTATCTTTTTCCTAAACCCAACCATCCCTTTCTTCTTTTCCTAAACCCAACTGTCCCGTTGTTGTCCCACGTGTCATGAGAACGTAAGCCAACCCACGACCTTTTCACCCACGGCCGTTTTAATTTTATAGAATTCTTCCATTGGCCCATCACAAACTTGTTGGCGATTCTGTGAAACTGCCACATATTATGAGTCAAGGGGCCTTGTTCATTTCATTGAATTCTGTGAGATCAGGTAGTCCACTTTACTTGAGGTAAAGGGAATTTTTCATGGCACTGTTTTAAAAAGCACCCAACTTTATGACATATTTATGATAAGTCTGAAAGTTAAATCTAATGTTGACGCTTAAAGCTAACGTTTTTTTAAGTTAGATAATTAGGCCTGCTGTGACACATTTATGACAGGTTACATTGTCATGTACAGACATTGTTGTCCTTGTTAATGTCAACTTGTCATAACAAACACATCTCAAACAGTGTTAGCTCAGCATTAAAAGTGTCATAGTTTACTGCATGGCACACACGAAAAAACTACTAAAACTAAAAGCATGTTTAAATAGTTTTCAAAAATAGCAGGAGTCAAATTATATTGGCAATAGGAAATTAATACTAGCCATAAGCCACAAGTTCCTAATTGTTTGGTTTTGGCTAGTGTGTTTACCCGTACTTAGAGCCCAATTGGCAGCAAATAACTGTCATTTGGGAGTCAATTATCATTGTAACCATCGAACATCTGTGACAAGTGATACACCTGGCAGGTGAGTCTAGGGATGAATTTGCTATTTCTACCATGGACAAAAGAAATAAGTTGCCTGGCTTGTTTACAAAAACTGAAGTGTTTGAATGACCTGTTAACTGGAAAAAATGTGTGGCTGCTCATAAAAACCCCAGCAGATGGAGAAACATTTTAAATCAGCCTGTTGGAAGCAAGAAGGCTTAAGAAGCTGAACATGCACAACTATTGAGACAGGGGAGATAATTGAATATTCCAGCACTGAAAAAAACATCACATAAAAGCAAGGCATCAAACAGGGCAGGAAATGAAATGTGACATTAGAAACCTGCTTCAAACAGGTAAATAACATCTACAGCACTGCCTGAGGTCAACATAAGCATCACTGCATGCTTACCTGTTCCGTAATGTGACCCACGTTCAATTCATTTTTATTTATATAGCGCCAAATCACAACAACAGTTATCTCACCGCGGTTTTCATGAAGGAGCAGGTCCAGACCGTACTCTGTGATGTTATTTACAGAAACCCAACATGGCTACTTATTTACGCGGATTGCGCCTTTTTCATCATGCATAGGCAATGATTGCAGCTTGCCAGACTTTTCAGTCCTGGGCTTTTTGTTCCAGCTATGCCATCTCTTTTTGCATGATGTCTGTCTCAAGGTCTCTTCACCGGGTGTTCTTGGGCCTCCGGCTGTAAGGCTTGCGTAACTTTTTGGCTTTAATGAAGACGTCAAGCTTCATTGTAAAGAATTGTCCTCTACCAGGGTCGAATCGCATCTTTCTGTTGTCAGCGTTTCTATAGCGTAGTGTCTCATTGCCAGACCTGATATATGTGTTTCTATAGCGTAGCTTCTTATTGCCAGACCAGGTATCCATGCCGTTTCGGGGGAAGGTCTAGCTAGTCCACGCAGCATTCCAGAAAAGGAGAAAAAACGGCCTGGGTTACAGCACTAAGCTCCAGACGCAGGAGGGTGGGTCTGCAAGGTCTGAAGGTGTTTTTCGTGGAACATTTGCACCCACATAAGAAAAGTTATTTACAATACATAACGTGAGCTATTTAAATTAACTAGATACATGATTAAACCTAATTTTCTCTGACCAGAATATCACAGTGTGTATTTTGTCCATAGCAAATCAATATCATTCGCTCCCAATGCATCCCAGTTATACCATAAACGGCGTAAACAACCCTCCTCCTTTCACCCCCGGATTTGGGACCGGCCATGGCAGTTTTGACACACATGAATGGATTCTATTTAACAGACTACTTATCAGTTTTGAGGAAAATATTTTACATAAACTTTTTATCTCAATATCCCTGTATGCAGATGATTTCACCTCATTGTTTTCTATTGTTACGGAGATACAAAACCACTTAACAAAACCAATAAAGTGCCATGATCAATAAAACCAGGGTAGCAGGTTCTGTTTCTTAAAAATGAAAAGTTGATTTCATATTCATTGGAATGCTATTCTTAGGGGTTTTTACCGCCACCGTCTGACTTGAATATATTGAAGAAATTAAATATTTTGAATGCGTTTTCAGTTCTTTCGTGGCAGTTCCGCGTGCACGTTATAGTCATGACTGGTGAGGAAAGGGGCAACACAGACAGACCGAGACAAGTCCCCCCCCCCCGGCCCATTAGAAAATGCTTTGCGGCTCGGTGCTGGTCCGGTGGTTGGGGACTCTTTCTGTACAGCACCACAATGTCTTTTTTCATTTTTCTAATATGGAATTTAAATTTGTCAATTTTAAATACATTTATTTCATCTTCAAACTGTGGCCATCTACATGTCTGCCAATATACTGTACTTTTTACAAAAATTGACTTAAGAAGCAACTTGCATTTCTGTGGCCGGGATGCAAACATATTTTAGTGTATTTATTTTTAGGCGCTATTTTTTGCAGCTGCAGTGACCCAGTTTTTGCCTCAGGGATCAACAAAGCTCATCCTATCTTCTTACGTTTCTCATTGTACCAAATACTGATAGATGTTCATCTTTCATGGATGGTTTTTATTCCTTCTTTTCAACTTTAGCTTGGGTGTGTAAACTTAGTCTAGCTTCTGTATATCTTTTAAGACAACCCTGTCTTTTCAAGAAATATGTTACCATCACAACACCGACAGGCACACATTATAAAAGAAAACTACTTGGTAAGGTTTAGAGAAAAAGATCCTTGGGTAAAATAAGTTGGCCTGATTAATAGGAACACCTGTTCAATTTCTCATTAATGCAATTATCTAATTAACCAATCACATGGCAGTTGCTTCAATGCATTTAGGGGGGTGGTCCTGGTCAAGACAATCTCCTGAACTCCAAACTGAATGTCAGAATGGGGAAGAAAAGGGATTTAAACAATTTTGAGCGTGGCATGCTTGTTGGTGCCGGACGGGCCGGTCTGAATATTTCACGACTGCTCAGTTACTGTGATTTTCACGCACAACCAATTCTAGGATTTATAAAGAATGGTGTGAAAAGGGAAAAGCATCAAGTATGCGGCAGTCCTGTGGGCAAAAATGCCTTGTTGATGCTAGAGGTCAGAGGAGAATGGGACGACTGATTCAAGCTGATAGAAGAGCAACTTTGACTGAAATAACCACTCGTTACAACCGAGGTATGCATGTTGTGAGGCCACAGCACGCACAACCGTGAGGCGGATGGGCTACAACAGCAGAAGACCCCACCGAGCACCACTCATCTCCACTACAAATAGGAAAAAGAGGCTACAATTTGCAAGAGCTCACCAAAATTGGACAGTTGAAGATTGGAAAAATGTTGCCTGGTCTGATGAGTCTCAATTTCTGTTGAGACCTTCAGATGGTAGAGTCAGAATGAGAACTGGGATCCATCATGCCTTGCTACCACTGTGCAGGCTGGTGGTGGTGGTGTAATGGTGTGGGGGATGTTTTCTTGGTACACTTTAGGCCCCTTAGTGCCAATTGGCCATCGTTTAAATGCCCCGGCCTACCTGAGCATTGTTTCGGACCATGTCCATCCCTTTATGGCCACCATGTACCATCCTCTGATGGTTACTTCCAGCAGGATAATGCACCAAGTCACAAAGCTCGAATCATTTCAAATTGGTTTCTTGAACATGACAATGAGTTCAGTGGACTATAATTGCCCCTACAGTCACCAGATCTCAACCCAATAGAGCGTCTTTGGGATGTGGTGGAACGGGAGCTTCGTGCCCTGGATCTGCATCCCACAAATCTCCATCAACTGCAAGATGCTATCCTCTCAATATGGGCCGACATTTCTGAAGAATGCTTTCAGCACCGTGTTGAATCAATGCCACAAAGAAATAAGGCAATTATGAAGGCGAAAGGGGGTCAGACACAGTATTAGTATGGTGTTCCTAATAATCCCATAGGTGAGTGTAGATTACTAGTTACTGTCATTTTGGAGTTATTAGTTATATAACAATATGTCTGTCTCTAAATTTTTCATGGGTTACACTACTTTTGCATTACTTTTGAGCTACTTTGACAAAAATAACACCAAGTTCGACTTTGCAGCTAGTTTGTGAATTTCACTATCGGATCAATAAAGACTCCTCACAGATCATAGATTATTTATAATATTTTGTAGAATGTGTATGAATATGCAAAGTGAAGCTTTACAAATAATCAAAACGTACAATAGGCAAGTAGGAGAAAATGGAAATACTCAATTAAAACTACCTTACAGTACTTGAATGTAACATGAATCTGAAATTCAAAGGTTAAAACTAAGGTTGCGTAAAGGAATTGGTCAATAACAGTGTGATTAAAACTCACTATTTACATTACTTACAGTACTTGTACAGTACAGCTGATATATGAAAATGTACATATCCTTATTTGTTTAATTTAGTTTTACTGCGAACGGTGACAGGAAGTGCTTTTTGGAAGTGCCCATTGCTAACCCGGGGTTTGTGTGACTACATTGTCTGATTGTCTCTTGATCTACGTATTTGGAGTGCCGTTTGTAGCATCCACGGCAGGATTCGACAGTAGATTGTCAACCAAACAGACACAAGTGATACACCATGCTTTGTGGACATGATGATAACTGTCTCAGAGGTAAATTCTCCTGGTATTCAAGCCTGGATATCAGATGTTATGGCTGCTGTGTCTGTGTGTGCACCCATGAGACACATTTAGCAGCTAAATTTAGGTGTTAAATCCTCCTTTCCTTTTGCTCTCTCATCTCTCCACCCCCAGTCCTCTTTCTATCTCACTCCTTTGGTCTCTCTCTCTCCTTCCTGTCTCTCTGCCTCTCCACTTGCTCTCTCTGTCATTTACCTTGCCCTCTCTCTCTCACTCTCTCTTTTGCTCTCTCTCTGTCTGGGAGATACTCCCGTTGTGTGTGGGTGGATGTTTCATTCCCTGCTATCACTGACTCTAGCATCTCCTGATGCAGCTGATACGTTGTTTTGCCTTCAGTTGCTTTTTGATTTTTGAAGCAGACTTCTAACGTGTTGATTTGGTTTGTTTAATAATGCACCTATTTTGTAAAAAACTAATTAAAAATACAGCATCAAATGTATCAGAACAAGCAATAATGCATGTGTGTAAATCACTGATATTTCCACAGTTCCAGTTCTATTGTACGTGTGTGTAATTACACTGACCCGTTTTCCTATATCAAAGTACAAATCTCTACTTTCATTAATTTTGGGGCGTCTTATTCAATTTTATAGCGTTTGAAAACAAATGGAAGTGTTTTTGAAATAGTATTGAGTAAAGGTTGACATATTCCAGTCTGTGATTATCATCAACATCCATTCTTTTAATTTTAGTCTAAATAATTCCTAATTTCTGCTTTTCTAACTAAAAAATTAGGTATAATTTCCTAAAATTGAGGTTAATTGACCATAAATTCCAAAAAGACCTGTAAACTGAAGTTAATATGTTAGTGTTACGCAGTGTTGAAAATGTAAAAAAAAAACCGTCAAGATTGTTGAAAAAAGAGGTCAAAATGTAAGAAAAAGTTAAAAATGTGTTGATTTTCACATTCAGACACACGGGAGGACAACACAAGGGTTAAATGTCCAGCAGTTACTTTTAAAGTGAGGCGATCACCGATAAGGGGGGCCACGGCCTACCGGTGTATCCTGATGACATTGCTATAGGTTGTCTTTTATCACTGGTTGTTCCCTCATAGGTCACACAATCAGTATTCACTTCATACAGTAATTTAAGTACTTGTTAAAATGACTCAAGAAGGAATTATATGGTGGAAATCTATAAAGTTTACTAAATGATAAAACATATACAACAAAAATATGTGTAAAATATTCACATTTAACAATCTGGAATCCAAGACCGTTTTACTTTTGTCTTATAAAATTACTCAAACTAACTAATCAATTATCAAAATAGTTGGTAATTACAGTTTATATATATTACAAACCCCATTGATTTTCTCCATACGAATTTTGATTATCAGCCATAATGTATGAACCATCCCAGGTAGACTGACTCAGTTTCAGTTTTGCACTCACTTTATTACAGAGCCCAATCTTGAAGAGCATCAGAATAAATGTCTATAACGTAACTGACGTCTTGCTGTTGTTTGACATTTTTATTCTAAAGTCCATTATAGCTCCTTGGCCTATCCAGAGAATAATAGAGTGGTTTGCTTTGGCTCTAGGTCTAGTGTCCCCATTTTAAGTTTTCCAGATAAAAACATGACGTGTCTTGGAGGTAAACACTCTTCTAAGCTGAAAATGTCCCCGGATTTTGTCTGAGAAATCTGGTCACCAGTGTTCATAGCCCAGACTAGCACCTAGATTCTTGGCACCTAAGGTTCACAGCCTAGACCAGCAGCTAGCTTCTGCACACCTCAGTTGCCCATATAAGCTAATGTTAGCAGTGTTCTACATACGTTGTCCTACGGTTCAGTGACTTGCTGTAACGGACGGTCAAGGACACACAAACCCCACTCTCCCGGGTGAAAGTCCTCAGTTTAACTCATCCGCCCCCCGACCAACCTCTCCCATTTTCCCCTTATATACTACTCGATAACCCCCGTCTAGATGCTGATCTCCCTGGTACATTCGACAGACACCCCGAAGGGCGTTTTTTTTCATTGTATCGTATGCTGACAGCCAACAGAACGGGTTGGTACTTTCCACTTGTGAAAAATAAAACTAATAAACAAACAAATCAGAAATAGCCTCTGCTACTTGTTACATCTAAATCCAAAGAACGTTTTTTACGCTTACTAAGCTCCACTATAAAAGTAAAAAATGATGATATAATCAACACGACCAGTGGCTGTCCATGACTCGCATCCCTCCTCTGATTGAACCCTTGCCTTGAACTCTTTTCTATCTGATGGAATGGCCACTTGTCTGGATGGGTACTTGACGAGGCTGATGCACGCTGCGGGGGTTGAGCCGTGATTGCTGGCAGCTCACGGGCAGAAAAGAGCAGCTATCGGCCTACAACAAGCCAAGCCAACTCACCAGGCTCTGACAACAAAATTGGCAATTTGCTTCCACTCTGAAACAGCTGGGTCATGAGGTTGATTGGCTGGCGGACACCCCTGATAGAATCAAGATAACCGAGTCATGCACCACTACCCAGTGACTCCTCCGGGCATGAGAGTTAACAACCAGACCATAATCTGGAACTATCATATCACAGAAAAAACATTTACCGACTAGATGTGATGCCTGTAATTCAATCCCAGTGCTTTAATGACCCCTTTTGGGTGCTTTTAAAAGCACATTTCACCAGAGAAAGCTTTGTTTGTTGTGCAACGTTTGTTAGATTGAAGCTCTGCCATCTGCTTTCCCTTAATAGAGTCTGACCTCTCTCATTTGATCGGTCAGCAAAATTGGCAATTTGCTTCTCGTCTGAGCCATCTGACTGCAGAGGTCGATTCATTTCACCCTTCTGTGCAGGTGCTCATGGACTAGAGCCGCGCACGGCTAGTTACAGTGGCCAAAAGGGGAAGTGCTGCTTTAGATTGGTCCTGGAAGATGTGGTAGTGCCTTTGGTGCACGTTGCAAAAGCTGGTTCTGTAACAATACTTTCTTTTAGAGGCATAGTCCATGATATGACAAAAAAAATTCCCTTTTTTTAAATAACAAATGGAGTTGTTTGACAGTGCCCCAGAATAACCACAAAATCATTTTTATATATGCTCAATAGTTAATGTGTCCCAGCTGATCCGACCAACTTTGGACCGTTTTCAAGTCTATGCCGGTAGGTGTGGAAATTTAGAAGATAAAATCATACATTACAGGTGGAAAAACACAACATAAATGCAGTCCTTATACCATTTCTTCAACAACTTGTAATGTCTCTTTACTCAGTTGCTCAATGGGCTCCGGTCTAAATGTCAAGACATGTGGTTTGATCCCTGAAAAAGGTTATAAGTTTCAGCATATTGCAGAATATTGCAATATGTTTAAAATCACATTAATATTGTATCGAGGCATAAGTATCGTGATGATATCGTATCGGGAGGTGGGACCCCTAAGGCCAGGGCTCTGTAACGTATACTTATGCCCCCTGTATTTTAACATAGGGGGGTGTATACTTATGCCCCCTGTATTTTATCATAGGGGGGTGTATACTTGTGCCCCTGTATATTAACATAGGGGGGTGTATACCTATGCCCCTATACTTTATGGAAGAACATTCATTTATTTACAACACATTATTCATTCACAAAGAAAACTGGTGTCCTTAAAGGTTGGACTTTTTTAATAAAAAGATACATTTCCAAAAGATGTTTTTTTATTCCTCTTTATAGTCATCTTAAGCTGGGGTTCCTATGCGCATGAGTAGCGATGTATATGTACGAGTGGTTCATGAGGGACTCTCTGGATTTCTTTCCGATATTTAAAATTAGTCTTTGACATTGGAATCTCTTGGTGTAAGGTCAGCATAAGCCTGAACATAAATGCACTTACTTACACATTCAAAAACACACAGAAAACATCTCACACAGTTTCAGTTGGAAAAGAGCTCCACACACACTCACACGCGGGAAGCCTTGCGGTGGTGTGATGTTGAAACAGAGTGCATAAAGACAGAGACAGAGCAGCAGGATGCCAGAAGAGACGGGAAGCACTCAATTCAGGAACATCTCTAAACCTTGACATATGGGGGAAGGAGAACAGCTTCAAACTGTTTTCTGAAAATGAAAAAAAATGTCCCCCTCTCTTTCTCTCTCTCTGTCTATCTTTCTCCCCCTCGCTGTTTTTCTGAAGCATGAGGAACATTATGTGTTCCTTTAGAGCCTTTACATCTGCTTGGGCTGTCACTGGCAAGAATACCTGAGCATCCCGCATCACTCGACTTCCCCACATGTTCTTAGAATTCACACTTTAATATTCTTTTTTTTAATTCTTTTTTTTATAAAAGTTGTTCATGTGTTTATCCTCTAGACTTTTTATTTTCATTGCGAATGTCAATTAAGAAAAAGTTCTGAAATCCAAGATGGTCTGCATTACCCGATCTATGATAGTGGGAATAGCAGTGACATAGCTAATGTCCATGCACATAAGTCTATAAATCAATAGTTTTTTTTCACAGTAATCATAATGTGTAATCATGTGTAAAGTTGTCAAAGTTGAAAAGTACTGATTTAACTTCTTTACTCAAGTAAAAGTAACAAAGTACAGGTTTAGAAATGTACTTAAAGACTAAAAGTAAAAGTAGCCTTTCCAGTGACAGCCAGTATTTATGCAAAGCTACCTGGAGCACACACATGTTCCTAGAGTACACACTGAGAAGCTTCAGTGGACATGGAAAAAGGCTCTTTATATTTCATTGGCTATATTTTAAGTGGATGTCTGCCAACATGCCTAAAACATCCCATAATATGATGACTGTGACAGAGACTGGGACTCCAGGTTATTATGATTCTGACTGAGCAGCAAGATATGAATTCAGATGTGATTCTGTGAAAATTCCCAGATCCAGTTCCCCTTTTTTAATCTTCTCCTTAACATTTAAAGGAATCTACATGTACAGCATGTGTGTGTGCTCAAATATGGCTTCTGGAAAGAAAAGAAAAGATAAAATATGATTTACTAAACAGACATTAATGAAGAAGTTCCCCAGCACATTGGCCAGGAGTCCTTCTTTATGCCTACTATCTCAAACATCTTTCTCAGATAAGACCGAGGATGATGGGAAATGTCTTGCTGCTTGTCTGCTGAATCTCTGGGATCCCTGTTTTCTTTATTTTCAGTCTTCTCACCGTCCATACTGCTATGTGCTAACGTTAGCGCCATCACGTAGCAAGTGAATGCCGCCGAATGTGTCAAGTTGTCTTAGTGATGCGTCAAGTGCAACGTACAGTACTGTATGTTCCCATCCAATTAGATTGAATAAGGTGTTGATGACGTGGACAATAATAACGGTAACTCCAGTAAAATGATTGTAAACTTGTCATTGAGGAATAGATTAGAACTGGATTTAAAGCTGATTCTGGTTTTCAGCTTAGCCCCAGGTGTCTCTGTTAAAAGACGGACGGAGACATCTTCTCCCTGTCTGTCTCCATGCTTCATTACAATCAAGCAACAGCCCTAACATGGGCGTGGCCGTGGCTCTGCTATGGCTGTGTGTGTGTGTGTGTGTGTGTATGAGTGTGGTTCTTTCTGCTGAAAGAAATAAAGATAACATTATAAAGGCTACCATACACAATGCATATATGTATATGTGCTAGCAAAAAATATCAATAAACCCACTATTAACGTTATCTTCAAACTAATGTAGCATGTAAATAATGCACAATAAAATACAAACGTAACCGGTGTGACAGGTGAAGAACGAAAACAACCAAATCACTAGCTCACTTTTAAATTTGCTAGGATTATAGTCAAATTTAAAGTTTAAATTTGCTAGGATTATAGACAAGAGGCTTAAATGAACTGACATCAGTTACATGACTTACAGTTCTCAAAGACGCACACACACACAATCTCAGCTGGTTGTCCTCCGACAGCTAGTCTCTTTTTCTTTTCTCTCACATTTTCCGTTTGGCCGTTTGTTCTCCGACACGCACTCGCAATCACACCTGATAGACGACATTTAGTACAAAACTAAAGTAACGAGCCAATTTTGTAAAATGTAAGTAGGAGAAAGTACCGATATTCATGTTAAAATGTAACGAGTGAAAGGAAAAAGTTATAGTAATGTAAACATGTCTGCAAAATCTACTTGAGCATAGTTCGGAAGTATTTGTACTGCTGGAGTCATCAGGGTTGTGTCAACAAAATGACAACACTCCAGATATTACAATGTTTTGTTTTCGTTCCAAATGCCAGCTTATTACAGCAATTTTGATATTCATAATCTAATTTTTTTCTGTCCTCGTTTTCCGACTCCCTTTTTTAATGATAAAACCTGTGATTGCTGCATGTTATGAAGTACTCTGGCTGCCGAGGTTTTGTTGGCGTATATTAATGCTTACTGCAGTGTCTTTTCATGTCAGTGACAGTTCAAAGGAAGTCGCAGAAGTCTAAAATGTCCACATTAAACCCGTGGCCTAGTTACACCCATAATGCATGGACATGTTCTTTATTAACAATCTATAGAGATTATAATGTTCCAGCTTACAACAACTGCGATTTTCATAGATTTAGAATTTAATGTTCCTCTGTCCTAGTTTTCAGATTCGATGAATCACAAGCACCCCTTTTGCAGAATGATGCTTCTATCAGATCATAATGTCTGGAGATGCAAATCCAGCAGTTTAACAGACAAATATTGCAAACTTATTCAATATAAGGTAATCTCTGCCATGTTATTGTAATATTACCATGTAATTAAAAAGAAACCCACTGATTCCTGGTTATTACACAGAAAATACCAGACGTGTTTCCATGTAAGAAGTCACAAGATTAAACATATTATCTGCAAAGTATTACCTTGAAACAAGAGGGAAATATTTGTAGTATAAAGGGTGGATAATCACATTTTTTATCCTGGAATTGACTCAAACTTGTTTAAAAAAAATTAAATCAATAACTATTTTTAAATTGGACTTCAAGAGACGGTTAAATTGTTGATTGCATTTCATTCTAAGACAATTAGTAGAACAGCAAAATTTAAAATTGTGAAAGCTCTGTTGATAACCAGCCTTAACCATGCATATGACCTACTGTGCAGAATGTACAGTACATTGCCTTTAACTTTACACATGACTATGACTTATATATCATTAGTTCAAAATACTTCATGCATTCATTGTTAGTTTTACTTTTTCTTGGCTTTTAATTCTAACCCTGTCTGCGGTCAAATGTCCCTCCCGGGACAAGACATTTTCATCAGGTCCACACAGTGTGGACGGCTGCAGTCCACCAGCACAACTCTGCTTGGAGGAAAACCAGTTTCACACTCAGCAGGAAAGTTAAAGCATTAATGAGGCTGGTGGTATTGTGCGCTGGCGTCTCCTTCCTCTGCCATCACTGGCTCTGGCTGTGTTTAGATGCCTGTAGCTGTGGCATTGTGGGATGGAAGCAGCAGTGGGTGCTGTTGCATTGGGTTGCATCAGATGTCGAAACAGCAAAGGAATGTTTGGAGAAGTTGAGCGATGTTAGGGGTGGGCGGGAAAGAAAGGAAGACCGATTAATATGCAAGGGAGGCCGAGGAAGGGCTGGAGATGGAGATTAAGTGGGGGGGTGGATGTCAGTTAAAGGAGGAGGGAGAGAGAACAATAGTGGATTGGGAGCAAGAAAAAGAAACAAGGGAGAGGTAACTGGGAGGAAAAAAGGTGTCAGATAAGGAGATAAGGATATTAGATAAGGAGATGATAGGCCCTAGCCCTGTCAGATGAACACACGTACCCTGTCATCCATTCTGTATTTCTTTCTTTTACTCTGAACAAAAATATCAAATATTGTTGCAACACACCAAATGCAACAAAATTTGATATCTAGAGTGAACAATATGTTCAATATATCTGTAAGGGAGCTGGACAAAGCAACAAGGAGCTTGTTATTCTTACTCGACCCTCATTCTAATCTAAATAGTTCCTGTACAATATATCATTATATATTAACGGCAAAATAACAACTTATTTTAACCTTTATGTTGTCTTTGGGTCAAATTTGACCCGTCATCAGTTTTTTTTATCACAACAAATGGTCCTTCGAAATAAGCGCTGAAATTGTCCCCATTATCAAAATAAAATATCAAATAACTTTGGACAAAACATCCAAAAAGGCACTCACAACATTGAAAAAAGTGACAAAAATGCCGTGGAAGACAACACAAGGGTCAAAGCTGTAGTGGTATTTCTGTCTCCCCCATGAGGAATTCTAAGTAATGACAAACTGTCGGCGCGTCACATGATACAAACCTTCCGTGACCGCCCCCCCAACATTAGCTTTGTATGGCCTCATGCGGCAATGACTTTCATTAATACACAAAAGTCACGCGCTAAATCTTTAAACACCTAGCTACGTTTTTTATTTTATTTTGAACTAAACAACCCATCAACACCCCCTACTATGTTCCAAATGTAACACTATTCATGGATATTTTTTATATTTTTCAATTGCTCAATATTCAGGTTGATTTGGTCAGTAGCCTGTAGGCTCGACTTCTGCAAGTGAAGCTGAATATTTCAACCATTTATCAATTATTGCTCATGAGTTTTGGATAAAGTGTGCCTTGTTCCCTCTGTCAACTCGTCCCCATGGTTAAATGCCCCTACTCCCTGTTTTCAGCGTATATGTCTGTAAGGGGCCGAGCAGTTAAGAAGAGGAGTCACATGGGGAGTTCAACAGTAAGGGTTTTAATTTGCCAAAAGATCCATGCAACCAAATAAAGATTTTGGGCACGTAAAAGGCTCACAAAACATACTGTAAATAAAGCTCTGAACATAAGACCAAAAAAACCCCCCAAAAAACAAAGGGGACTTATATATATATAGGCTGATCAGATTGATTTTGGTACACAGGGGGAGACTAACAACAATACTACTACATAAACTACACATAACAGCAAAACCTTCCTAAGAAGCTTATTCCAAATAAAATGTACTTTTACTTATCGTAACCCAACAAAACAATACTCAATATAATATAAATCTAAACTTCTGAATATCGAAGGAGAGAATAAAGCTACCCCCAGACACAACCAGCAGTGGTAGTGTCCAATTAGGCACCTCCCCTATAAAGCTGCTGCTGCCCCAAGTGCCCCTCCTTTAAACCAGCAGACTTCCTGGGTCCCTCCCGGGTGTGGATTCCAACAACTCTGGTAAGCTCAAAACAAATAGTTATACAACAGAATGACAATCCAAAAGTAACGAATGCGCGCTAATCCACTAAATAAAGTACAATGTACTATGTGAAATGAACCTAGTGTCCTGTAAGTCGTTTGTAACTAAGTACATCTTGGCAACAAATGTGTAAAAAAGCATGTAAACTAATCCTAAGGAAAAACATGAGTGCATGAGGTTACCGCTCTTAAGCTGGTTGTGGGGCTGTGGCCATCACAATGTCGGAGGGCTGAAAGCCGCCAAGCTTCATGAACTAGAATATGAACGTAACATGGTTAAGGAGGCAAGAACATCTTACTTTTCTAACCTTATTTCTTCCAGCAAGCGTGACCCCAAAATCCTTTTTGACACCGTCAACAACATTGTCAATCCAGCACCTCTTGAAGTGCTAGGATTTTCAAATAAAGACTGCAGTGACTTTTTTTTTCTTTGAAAAATAGATCAGAGATGTCAGCAGTAGCATTATTTTTTTCTGCTTCTGCATGTTCTGTTCATACCACTGGGCCATCAATTTTAAATCATTTTGCTCCTATTTCACTGCAAGAACTCACTGACTTGTTGAGCAGTGTGAAATCTTCCTTGAGCCCGGTAGATGTTATACCAACCTTCTTATTTAACAATGTCCTTGGGTCTGAGTACTTGTGTGCTCTCTTTAATAAATAGCTCTCTGCAAACTGGTTGTGTCCCATTGTATTTTAAACATGCAGTTGTTCAGCCACTAGGGAAGAAAACCAATCTGGATCCATGAACTCCCACAAACTATAAACTGAGATTCCTTTTTATTTCCAATATTAAAAAAAAAAAAAAGTCAAACAGCTTTCTGTTGTCTTGGACACAACGTTGTAGACAAATTTTAAACTTGCTTTCGCTCAAAAAACTCCCTACAGAAACAAAATGATGTCTTCCGATTCGGGCAAATGTTCTTTTTTATTGCTTCGGACATTGACTTTTGATACTGTGGATCAGGCCATCTTGCTTGAAAGACTGAAGCACTGGGCTGGTCCAGATCTCTGGGAGTGACCTGGACTGGATCTCTTCTTGTCTTTCACACATAAGTTTCTCTGTGTCTCTTGGTCTGTATTTCTCTGAAACTGCTGCCCTTTTTTGTGGGGTGCCTCAGGGCTCTGTATTAGGACCCACTTTATTTACATTGTACATGCTTACACTAGGCCCACATAATTGGGAAATTTTGAGATATCCTTCATCAATTATATGCTGATGACATCCAGCTGGATGTTTCCTTTGATCTGGAAGAGACTAACAAAGTGTCAGTCCTGATTAAATGTTTGTCATCCATTAAGGACTGGGTGGTGAACTATTTTGTCTTTTGTGTTATACTACAGGCTCAAAGGTTGTTAAGCTTTTGGGCTCCCTTTCTTTAGCGGTACAGTCCTAACTCCGAGAAATTTGTGTTTTATATTTGATCATAACATGTTTCTTGACCAACATATCACTAATAAATCGCTTTCAGGTTTCTTTCAACTGAGAATCATCGCTAAACTTAACGTTGTGGTTTTGTAATGTGAAGTCAATGGATTTATATCATCCTATTTTCACCTCTCAGCAAGTCTTCCCAAGACCGTCTCCAACTGGTCCGGAACTCTGCTGCGAGGCTGTAGACCAGGTCTAGAGGAATGTCGCACATGTCTGTTTTATCCACCTTACAATGGCTTCCAATCAAGTTCAGGATCCAATTTCATATTCTGGTTCTTGCATATAAAGCAATACATGCTCAGGCGCCTGTTTATATCTTTTACCTGCTCCATCTGTACACTCCTTTAAAAACTAAAGGTGACCATGCCTTTGTCATAGTGGTGGTTCCTATTCGGTGGGGCGCCCTTCCTTTTAATTTACGTTTTGCAGTCTCGGTTGCCTCTTTTTGAAAGCCACACTTGTTTCAGCTTGCTTTTGTCTCATGTTTGTAATTTGTTTTTTTTTGTCTTTTAATCATTTACCATCTATGGAATTGCAATTTTTGCTTGTTTAATTTCTGTTTTGGATCCTGTTGTATTTTAGCACTGTGACTTTGTCTGTAAAAGGTGCTATATCAAATGAATTGTATTATTACTTTTAGCTTACTATTTCACCTGTTAGCAATAACTGTCGATGTTTACCTATTTTTACACTTTTTTTTCTATTTCTTTGTTTATCATTTGAACTGTTTACTCTAAACTTTAGCCATTCATTTTTGACCACTCATACATACCTTTTATCTTAACATTGTACTGGCTTGCTAACTAGTTTTGACACCCTCAACATATAGTGTCTAGGTGTGGCAGTAGCTCCTGGGTTCCAAGTACCCCTGTTTGGAAACACTGCGTTATCGCAGATTTGTCCGGTTTGCATCCACCTTCATATTTCCATATTGGCTTACTGGCTTATTTTCCAGTCTGCATATCTGTGCCATAGTCACGTTGTCTCAGTGTCTGAGTACCAGTGTAACTCCTATATGAGTTTGCACAGTGTTTGTCCTTCTCTGTTTGCTGTGGTTTATTTCATCTTGCTGCTTTCCTGTAAGCTGTTTTGCTGTGTTGTTTTACAAAGGCTGCCAATAGGCCCACAGTGCTCGACACAGTATTGCACCACTTTGTTGGAATGTAAACCCTTCATGTGCAGAATTATTCTGTGATTGCTGCCTTTTATGAAGTATTCTGATGGCATGTGTTTGTAGGTGCATATACATGCTTACTGCGATGTCTCTTTAGAAAGGTGACTGGGAGTGTTTACTGGGAGTCCCCAAAGTCCGACATTTTTTAATGAAACCCATTGCAGATGCGGGAGATTGTCCTGTTTGAATTGTTCTGAAATATCAAAAATAAAAGCTAGATCATGCATTTCTTTTGCAGCAGAAAACAAGAAGCTTCTGTCATTTTGTTTTAATATTGTACGCTTGTTACACGTCATCACGGTATGTGCCATCAGGTGCAAACGGAGTTCTATCTATAAAAACTTCTTAAAATGAGAATATCTCAAAAACTCAAATAATGAAGATATTTTAAACTAGTTGTGGATTTCTTTTCTGTTTTAAATTAGACATTTGTTCATGTTTCTACATTTAGAAATATTCTGAATCTTCTGAACCGTTAAAACTCAATTATGTAAATACTGTCTTAAGTAAGATAAAGTAACATTAAGTATGTAAATATCCACACTACTTATATTTCTTAATGTTTAGTTCCACTTTGATATTTATATACTTTGTGCAACTGTAACACAGATACTATAATAAAGCATTTCTGATTGAAATGGCATCACAATTAACTAAAACTACCAATGCAACCACCTGCGGACCATTTCTATGCAAACTTTATAACCATGACATGTTAACCCCTCTAATGATCCATGTACATGTGAAGGGATTTAACTATAACAGTTCAATCAGGAGGGACATCTTTTTAGTGAACAATTATTTATTGATTGTAAGATAATGATGGCGATTAGACCCCATCATGACCTCATCAAATTCCCAGCGTGATTTCTTCTTATTCCCAGGGGGCCGAGTAGCCGTGAGTATGTAGGGTTTGGGCGTTTAGTCGGAGGTTGCAAGAGAGACAAATCCCATGCTTTCCCTCTATCACTCCTTTTCCTCTCCAACCTGAGACTGCATCACCTTCATACACACACACACACACACACACACACACACACACACAGCAACCCGTTCTCACTCTGAACTCATGGGTGTCTGGACAAAGGCTGTTAGCTTCTACAGGGATGAGAAGGGGTGTGTGTGTGTGTGTGTGTGGGTGTGTGGGTGGGGAACGTATCGTGGAGAGCAGCATCTAGACCGGGTTAGTGAGTAGTATTGAAGGGATATTCCAGATAGGGAGGTTGGTCAGGGGGGTCAAACACAAGACTTACACCCAGGACAGCTGGGTTTGTCTCCCACGTGGTAACTTTCCGCTCTATACGTCCCGTTATTCCCGCGTGTCACAGAATAGTAAGACACAACCTTTTCCTTCACATAACAGCGTCTAGGGTACGGGGCAGAGTGGTAGAGCCCACCTGCCCATTGGAAGGTTGGTTTGATCCTTGGCCCTGCAGTCCCATGTAGAAGTGTCGTTTGGAAACTCACTGAACCCAGAGTTGTCCCCATCGGTGTGTAAATGTGTGTGTGTCTATCTGATGAGCAGGTGGTACCTTGTACAGCCGCCTCGGTAAGTTTGAGGATGAATGGTTCCTGTACTATGTAAAAGAGCTTTAAGTCGTTGTTGAGACTAGAAAAGATATAAAAGAACATGTTTTTCGAACTAAGCATGTTTTGTTAGTGCCAATAACCACGGCACCGGATCAAGCGTCTGTATTTTACGAGATGGGAGTGACAATATGTTGTGCACATACACTCACACACGCTATCCTCAAATTCTCCCACTTCCTTTTTGGTCTCTTCCTTTCCTGTCCGTTATCCCTCCTCCATTAGCAGTCATTACCTCCCCTTTCTTTTGAATAAAACATGGCTGTAACTTCTCCTCTTAATGGTTCACTTAAGACCTTTTTAACCCTGAACAAACTGTGCAGTGGGAGAACCGCAGGGCCAGTTACATTTGAAATGAGAATCATTTAATTTGCCATGTAAAATAAATGCTCATCAGTTTTATCTGGCACTGCAGTACACTTGTGAGGAAGACTATTGTGGTATTTAGAGTTCCAGTCCATGTGGACTGTATCATTCATATTTGAACTTTTTAATATAGAAACTGTCCTTCTTTGGCTTGGAAAGAATTCCTAAAGAAGTAGAGAGGAATGTGTCAGTAGGAAGAGGATGGGTGTCCACCAACATGAACCTACTTGGCAGGATTAAACCATCACCAACTTAAGTCCTGGCGTCGAGTTGTTTACTTTAAATGAATTGGGCCATTCAGCAGAATGTGTTTTCATATTGCACAAGAGTGAGTGGAAAAATAAGCCGTGATATCTGAAATGATGCAGAGTGTGTGTGCAAATAGCAAGAGGAGAGACGACGTTGAAGAGAAAGACGATGTAACGAAGCTTTTCACAGAAGATATTGAAATACACACACAAACATCAACCTCCATTAACACGGGAAGAGCCGGGTTTCCATAACTACAAAAATTACCGGGAGTCATTTTGACAGATTCCAAACTGTCTAATCTCTCATGATATGTAATGTAATTGCAATATTATTGCATGTGTTGTCTTAGTATATAATTAGAGAAACACTAACACCTAAATGTGTTTAATTATACACTTGAGTAGCCCACGTGTTTTAATAATTCTTATCATGGCATAGCCATTATTTCAAAGGCTTCATTCATATCTGAAAAATATGGTATGGAATTTTATTCAACAAGTATCTTATTTGGACATTTATAACCTAAAACAACACAGCGAAAATCTGAGTGGTAAATATTACAGCGTATGGGCAAAATAGGTAAAAGGGACTTTATGTTCTTTGCCTATAGAAATAGTTTTAAATGAATATATAGACTATTTTATGAAAAGTCAGGTATCAGCAGGATTGTCTTTTTGCGTTCAGCAAAGTTATTCCACTTATTATGACCGTCGTGGCTGTTGGAGCTTTAGAGTCAACCATTTTACAGCCGCTCTCAAATGATTGATCACACAGAAGTTGAGATGGCTCGAAGGTGAAGACAGCAGCTCTTACAACTGAGAGATGAGTTATTCCAGTAGGTGGGACGTTATTGTAGTTCACATCATTCACATTTCCATTTCTGCCAAAGCTGGAGAAGAACAGCAGGGACGGAAGAAAAAATAAGATAAGTGAACTCAAAATCTGAGCAATATGTGGAGAAAAAAAGAGCATACATAGTAGCAGAGGACGACAGGTGAAATGGGTTTAAGGCAGCGATTCCCTGGACCGGTTTCCGGGCCTGGAAATATTCCTAGAATAATTGTGTTCTTTAGTTTTCTCTTTAAACTTCAGGGTACCAAGGCAAAGGATAAAGAAAATACACAGTTGATATTGTGTCTTACCCAGAAGTGATGAGTATACTTCAAAGATGTGTAATGACAAGTTGTTGATGGATTTTAGTGGACATTCCTTTAATTTCTTGTGTGTGTGTGTGTGTGTGTGTGTGTGTGTGTGTGTGTGTGTGTGTCCAATGAGAGCAGAGTGTATGGTTAAACAAATGCCAAAATAAAGAAGCTCCAAAAGACCAAATTAAGATGATAAGCAACAACTAGAATGAAGGCTACAAAATACCCGTAAAAGATATTAAATTATTTTTGTTCATAAGACAAATGTAGATTACTACATAAAATAAATTCATAAAAACAACAAAGTTTCTATTGGTTTAAAAATAGATGATTACACAACATAAAAACACATCTTCATACAACCACAATGGTAGAGCCAACAACACCTGCTTCAGAAACTTGTCTGATTGGATGTTTGCACATTTAGCTCTGTCCTACTTCACATGAATCAGTGAACCTTATTCTCCAGATGCTGCTGTCAGTGCAGCTGTGGCGTTTGAGTGACATGGTGATGTCACAGGATGGGTGGGGCTATGTCCGTCATCGCTGCGCCCTATTGGCTGTTGAATTGTTTTTGGATTCCAAAAATCCAACACTGATGTGAAGCTGTTTTAGTGTCGAGATCAGAAGATGTGGCCTAGATTCAAGACACACACACACACACACACACACACACACACACACACACACAAACAAATATGCATATATCCACAGATCTAGACCTACTTTCATGCACATACACACAGATGAGTACCCAAAAACTCACAAAATGAATGCAACACATACATTTGCACTCCAACACACACACACACACACACACACACACACAAGCGCATGCAAGTACAAACAACTGCATCTTCATGCATGTATGCAAATGCTCACTAAGAGCGCAGCCACAAAGAAGAAAAGAAACAAACATACACACACAAACACACACACACTATGTGGGAGGAGAGCTTTGAGTGCATACACTCTTATGTGTGTGTCTGCACTAAGCCTCATGCTCTGAGATTAGCACTAATTTCCATTTCTGAAAAAACTGAAAAGGAAGAGCGGGGAGGGAAGAAAGAGGAAGATACGTGGACCCAAATTCAGAGTGGATGGAAAGAGCAGGAGGTGAAGGAAAGGGAGCAGAGGAGGACAGTTGAAATGAGTTTAAGGCGAGCGGTTCCCAACCCCTGGTCCTTGGAACGGTGCCGGTCTGTGGAACCCTTAGTACCAGGTCTTAAAAATGTTTCACACAGAAGATGAAACTAATGAGAGTTAATCCAGCTTCACTTGTTGTCTAATGCCCTAAACAGATCTCACACAGTGGTGTGTGCGAGAGTGTGTGAGTTGGAATTGTAACAGTATGAGAGCGACAGTACTAGTCGACTAGCAACCAAAACAAGCAACATATTCAATATACAATTACAGCAGTTATTGTTTTTTCATATATTTGTCCATAAAAACAACCCTGTTCATTGACAGCTTTATGGAAATCTGTATGGAGTTAAATGCTTACTTCTGTCCTTTTTCTGCACTGCATTAGCCATCGATCACATCTAAATTAAAACTATTGATCTATTAATAGGCTTTGGTTTTCTGTGTGTTATTAAGAGTTATTCAGCCATCACAGGAAGTTGAATTAGTCAACATCCAGGGAGGGATAGTTGTTTTTGTCCAGCATGTATTTTATTGTGAAAATGTGTGATACACACATGAGGCTTCAAGTATTGAATAGACACCCAGCAGCATAATGCCTGTTAATGCAATTCCCAGGACATGGCTTCTTTTTCACCCTGGATACATCAATATTGTATACTCTGTGTTGCATAAAGCATGCAGTTAAGTCCAGGTCACTATGATTTGGAGCAATAATGTCTGGTTTTGTCTACATTGCCGGCCTGAGAGAGCTGACTGAACAAGCTTAGACTTACAGATTTGACAGGGGCTTACAGGGATTGCTAACACATCAACAAAATATGTATTAGTCAAAGTTATATCTTTAAAAAAACAGCTGGTTAGGGTTGTCAGGGTTCATTTTTAAAAGTGAGACTTTTTTCAGCCCTGCCCCGAAAAATCAGCAACATAAGTACAAGCAACTATTAGGACCTATATTTGAGTTTATAGTGCCGGCCTCCTCTAGTGGCCGTACGACGGCAGCAAAGCAGGAAGTACGTTGAGCGCCACATTTCCATGTGAGGAGACAGGTTGGGGAGGCCGAATGACTCAAACAAACACAGGACCCCCAGGTGACAGACCAGGGCCACGTTCAGCCCCAACAAAACATGAAGGAAGGAGGACATGCTGTTGTGGTTGTGTCTTTTTATACTACAGACACGTCTCTGCTGATTGGTGACAGAGCCAATAAACGAGAGTATGGCGCACCCTTGAACCATACACTGTAAATAATGACTGTAAAATCTACAGTTATTTCTTTTAGATTTCAAAGTAAAATTACTGTATATAATTTTTTACAGTAGAATGCTGTAAGGTTTACACTACAACCTTGTCAACATGACAAAATCACAGTAGTCTAATGGCGTTTTTCCACTGCTGGTAACAGCTCGCCTCGGCTCGCCTCGGCCCGCCTTGGCTCGCCTCGGCCCATTATGCTTCCGTTTTCCATTGCAGATTGAGTAAAGCCTCAGCGTGGCTGGTCACTATAGCAACGCGTGATGACGTAATTTTCAGCGCGGCTCACAACAGCACGTCGGCTACCTGCCGCAGCCAGAAGAAATGTTTTGTTTCAAAAGAAGTTGAAGGAAGCGACGAAAATCCCCGCTAAAAAAAACAGGAGTTTGGGAATACTGACGGAGTTCAGACGTCGACATGACGGTTGTTCGCCGACACAAAAGGGTAAGTTAAGTTTCCTGGTAACGTTAGCTAACACTTGCATGTGTTCAGCGTCGCATTCAGTATTTACTATACGCTATATAAAGTACATGAACTTTAGCAACCATGATTACACACCAACATGTTTGCTGTGTGCTGTGTGTGTTTCAGAGCATTCACGCTCTGCAAAATCGCCGCCGCAGACCGTCTGGTGGGCAACGTCCGACCGGTGAGATCTCTGGTTGGGACCTACTGGGCTTCGTATAATCCTTATGAGAGTCCCGGAGAGACTTATGACAACGACTGGGATGCATCTGGGCCAGCAGAGCCGGGGGGGGGGGGACACTGTCACGGGCTGCAGAGGAAGAAGACCGGGAAGTTTGGGAGGGTTTGATGCGCTACTTGAAAAGCTAAATAAAAGCTTTTGTTAAATATATTGTCTTGTTTTTTCAAGTAACAGTGTGCAATATTGGAAACGACATGGAGCCGCTAGTAGCCCGAACCGTTGAAAAGTGAGAATAGTGCAGAAAGTGGATAATCTGTCGGTGTCCGGCTTGAATTGTTTTATATGTCCCGTTTGTTCTGGAAACACACTCCACACTCTTGTTTGCTAAAAACGCAGTCATAAGTGACGACCAATCAGCAGTCTGCAGGTTTCCACGTCACCTTTTGGGCTCGCCTCGGCTCGCTTGGAACCTCGACTGAGGTAGTACTAAAAAAAGTACCTGGTAGCAGGTCCCAGGGACTTTTTTTCGTAATCGAAAACCAAAAAAAGCGAGTAGAGGCGAGGAGATGCCACGCAGTGGAAAACCACCATAAGTATCACAGCTGAAATCACAGTAGTCTAAGTATTACTCTAAAAGCATCACAACATAGCCACTATAGTACTGTAAATAGTAAAGTACTGTAATTTTAATTGTTAATCTTATGTTTAATTGTTTTGTAATTTACAGTGAATACATAAAATACTGTAAATGGAAGTATGGTACCTTTACTGTAAAAGGATTTCACAGTAACTTGCTGGACATTTGTTGCCAGTAAGTTACTGCAAATGTTATGTTTAATTAGTTACAGTGTACTGATGTTGGGTAGCAGCCAAAGTGCACGGAACAATTTACAAAATATATGCTTTATCTATTAGAATGGAATGACTGAGAGTGAACAAGGGTGGTGGTAGGCCTACTTCCTAAACTGTATCCATATGCAGTATATGTATATTTTCACATTGTGTTGACGTAGGCTGTGTGTTGTACTGAGCAGTCACATCGGCTTCTTGCTGTACTCCGGGGACTATGTTGTTGTGGTGATTTATTTAACAAGCTTCGGTCTGCTTCTTCCTGCTCTGCTCATCTGCATTGTGGTTCTGCATCGATTCCGCTGTAAATCCAGGGAAAGACATAAGGACATAGGACAGACATAAGGACATAGACTAAATTCTAGTCTATGTCCTAAGCAGAGTAGTAACTAAAGTAACTAGTAACTAAAGTAAGTAGTAACTAAAGCTGCCAGATGAATGTAGCGGAGTAACTAAAGTAACTAGTAACTAAAGTAAGTAGTAACTAAAGCTGTCAGATGAATGTAATGGAGTAACAAAAGTAACTAGTAACTAAGGTAACTAGTAACTAAAGCAGTCAGATGGATGTAGTGGAGTAACTAAAGTAACTAGTAACTAAAGTAACTAGTAACTAAAGCTGTCACATGAATGTAATGGAGTAACAAAAGTAACTAGTAACTAAAGCTGTCAGATGAATGTAATGGAGTAACAAAAGTAACTAGTAACTAAAGCTGTCAGATGGATGTAGTGGAGTAACTAAAGTAACTAGTAACTAAAGTAACTAGTAACTAAAGTAACTAGTGACCAAAGCTGTCAGATGAATGTAGTGGAGTAACTAAAGTAACTAGTAACTAAAGTAACTAGTAACTAAAGCTGTCAGATGAATGTAGCAGAGTAACTAAGGTAACTAGTAACTAACGTAATTAGTAACTAAGGTAACTAGTAACTAAAGTAACTGGTAACTAAAGCTGTCAGATGAATGTAGCAGAGTAACTAAGGTAATTAGTAACTAAGGTAACTAGTAACTAAAGTAACTAGTAACTAAAGCTGTCAGATGAATGTAATGGAGTAACTAAAGTTACTAGTAACTAAGGTAACTAGTAACTAAAGCAACTAGTAACTAAAGCTGTCAGATGAATGTAATGGAGTAACTAAAGTTACTAGTAACTATGGTAACTAGTAACTAAAGCAACTAGTAACTAAAGTAACTAGTAACTAAATCTGTCAGATGAATGTAATTCAGTAACTAAAGTTACTAGTAACTAAGGTAACTAGTAACTAAAGCAACTAGTAACTAAAGTAACTAGTAACTAAAGCTGTCAGATGAATGTAATGGAGTAACAAAAGTAACTAGTAACTGAGGTAACTAGTAACTAAATCTGTCAGATGAATGTAATGGAGTAACTAAAGTGACTAGTAACTAAGGTAACTAGTAACTAAAGCAACTAGTAACTAAAGCTGTCAGATGAATGTAATGGAGTAAACAGTGGAATATTTCTCTCTGAAATGGAGCGCAGTAGAAGCAGAAAGTGGCATGAAAAGTAGCTCAACTTTCTACTTAAGTACAGTAATTGTACTTTGTTGTACTCGACCACTGGGCTTCCTCCTGTGTATTTGATCCCTCGGCTGTGTGTTGCTCTTACGTAGACGTGGCTTCGGACCGCAGCAGGTCCCATTAGCTTGGTGCAACACATCCCTTATTGCTGTCCTCTGTGCACTGGGCTGTACGGACCAATTAATTGAACAAGCGTGGTGCTCCAGTGGTTTTCTGCTCTGCACATCTGCACTCTGGGTGCGTGTTGAAGGGTGATAAAGTGTACAAGCTACGCAGCAGGGCTGTGATTAATAACTGTGCTGAACACACACACAAGAGACTCCAATACAAACCAGAAAATGATGCCGTTGCATTCTGCAAAGCCTTTGTTTGTTTGCTACTTTCTTTCATCAGATTCCCTCTCCTCTGTGTGTTTGAAGTAATCCCCGTTTCATTCCCGGCAAATATTAACCAAAAGCTTCGAAATACTGCAAAGAAATGAAATCTAGAGACGGCCCTCACCAGAGAATCTACAGCATTGGGCATCTGGTCTTACTGTGTATGGTGTCAAATCCCAGCAGGAGTTACCTCAGGACACTTCACAGATGAAGCAGGTCTAGACCACACTCTATGATTCACAGAGACCCAACATTTCCCCCCAAGAGCACTACATGCTTACAAATTCATCATGGGCTTCTTTTAGGTGTGAGCATGATCGTGCTCTAACATTGAATTGACACAACCAAACCATAATTATAAAAAAGAATAAACATTGTGTCCATGTTAAATACCTCTTTATGACTTTAATTATTTCCCTTTTTCATCTCTCTCTCTCAGGCAATACAACATTTAGTGTGTGTTGTTGTGTAGGCAGATGTTTGTGTGGATGTGTTGCCAATGCACTCTTACCTGTGCGTGGGTCGGCCTTTTATTCACTTGCAATTTATTTGGAGGATTTGTGAACAACTGTGTGTGTGTGTTTGTGTGTGTGTGTGTGTTTGTGTGTGGAAGAGAACCCACATCACAGAGTGTTTACAACACAGTGCTTTTGTGAGTCTTGTTTATGTGTGAAGCTAATTCACAGATTTAGTTTTTTCCCTTTTGATTGTTGCATATGTGCATGTGTTGTTGCATATGCATTTGTGTGTGTGCATATGTTTGTGTGTCTGTGTGTATGTGAAAGAAAATGCAGGAGAATCATAAATATGGATCAGTTCCTGCTAACGATGGATTCAACTGCCAAGGAAAAGCCTGTATCTCCCTCAGGGTCCTGCGGGGAGGTTCTATCTCTCTATCTCTATCTCTATTTCTTTCTGTTCTACTCTCTATTTACCTCGCATGGCAGCTGGATTCTTGCAATATATATATAAAAAAAAACATCCTGTCAGGCTTTAAGAAGCGTCTTTGTGTCTGAACCAATCAGCTTCCTGAGAGGGGGGGGGGGGGGGTACTGGCATGGTTGGGGGGTGTCTGACAAGGCCCTGATAGACAGATGATCCAACCAATAAAATAGCGACGCTTGGTCAATGGCATTTGTTGTTAGTTATTGACGCAAAAATTCATATTTAGACCCGCTTGGGTCTAAATTCATTCAGGATTAACCCTTCTATCAAGTTTCATGGAAGCAAGGCCAGGATTTCTTCTGGAATTCTGCTGACAGACAAACTCTTAGTGGAGGTAACAAAGTGTCGTTCACTAAGGAATCTCCCACAATCCATCATTCTCCCTCCACGACACACTCCCAGTCCGTCCGTGAGGGCCACTTGGTCAGGTGGCTTTGGACCTGGGAGTGAGAGTGGGTTATCCTCTCCATTCATTGGTCAGTACCTGTCATGTCCTCTTCTCATCCTCCTCTCTTCTCTGAGCTCATCCCTGTCTCCCCTCTCATCACAGCGCAACTAAACAGCTTTATTCTTCACTTCCCTTTTCCATTTTCCCCTCTCCTCTTGTTCACGTCTTCTCTCATCCGCTGCCTGCAGTTTTTTTTCATTCTTTTCTCGTCTCAAGTTCCAGCCTCTATACTGCTTGAATTTTTCTTTCTTCACTTCCTCACGTGTTCTCTCTTCCCTCCTTTCCTCAACTACCCTTTTCGGGTTCCTTCTCCTACACCTCTCCCCTCTTCTCTTAGCTCCCTATTCAACACACCTAGTGTCCTCCTCCTCCCCATCTCTCCATTCTTCTCTTCCCCTGCTGAGCCCAGTCGTTTGCTCCTTTGATCTCTCATTTTTCTATAGCTTATTCTTCATAATCCCCCCCCTCCCAACCCTTTCCACCCCCTCAACACTGTTACCATGACACTGAGAAAGAGAGAGATTTACCGAGTGCAGGGAAGATAGTTGGAGAGAGAGAGAGGTGGATTTATGTGGAGCTGTGCAGAAGATGAGTTGAAGCGAGGGAGGTTTAATTAAGAGAAAAAGAGCGAGAGACAACAGAGAAAGCCAAGTCAGGAAAAATAAAACTTTTAACATTTTATTTTTGTTAACAGGGGTCTTCGATGTTTTTTAAACCAAGGGCCCCTTAACTGAAAGAGGGACTGTGCAGGGCCCCCCTCCTACATATATGGTATTAACGAAGTTTCATATTAACCTGGGCCTAAAATAAAGTGGAGGGGGGCCTTCACACACATCATTTATAGTGTGCTATTATAGCTAATTAATCACCTACTTTGTCAATATTATCCGATCATAGGTCCATATGATGTATATTATTGTTACCTACTTTTTTCTATATTATATTAATTACATAATCAATTTCATTTTAATCCCTTCTATTTGACACCACTTTACATTCATTCCACACCTTCTGCTCCTTGTCTGTTGTTTGTGCGTTTAGCTTTGGCACAGGGAATCCTTGGTTAAAACATTTTCATTTGAAAAGTTGTTAGTTTGGTGGGACCCTGCAGTGACTCTGAGGACCCCCTAGGGGTTCCGGACCCCCCATTGAAGACCTGAGTTAAATAATGACAAAAGAAAGGTAGTTTTACACGCTTAGAGTCTAAAGCCACGTTCACTGGTCTCTGTGGAGGAAGGTCCGGCTACACCACACAAACACTCGGGATAGCAGAAAAGAAATGTCTTCTTCTTCACTTCGTAATCATTGTGTGCGTTGCTACGCTACGGACGCAGCGACGGTTGCTCTGGTAAATAGCATCCGAAGGAACTTGCTTTGGTAACATTTGCAACCCGCAGAAGAAGACACCGGATACAATATTAAAATGAAGTCAACTCTTTACACAGTACAGTAATGTTAGCTATTTAAATCAGCTGATACATGGTTAAACCTCATTGGCTCTTACCAGTGTATCTCTTTATTGTACCACAGGAATCCCATCAAGTGGTCCCAAAACGACCCAGTTGGAGAGGAAATGCCTTCTTTGTACATCTTTACAATCATTCCACAAAAAAACCAAGCAGGTGTGTCTCATTGCAAGATCCAGATTTTCGTGTGTAGCTCTGTAGCTCGATGGTTGATAGTTATTTTCCAAAGGGACCGATGTTTAACAACGGAACACACAGAGAGGGTCATTTCCCGGAAGTGGGACAATTATCCTAAAAATACTGTCGTTGATCCCGACCCGAGTCAGCCTTCTCAATCATTTGAATGTAACCGGTCCATCGGGGTGCCAGACTCGAGTCCCACATAAGTTGCACAAACCGCTGGCTTCAGACATGACTTGAGACTCATCCCCAAAAAACTTCAGACTTGACTCGGACTCGAGCATCGACACTCGTCGACAACCAGATTTCGTGCAATTGTTGCTTTTTAAATGTAACCTATTTCTATGTTCTTGTACAAACGTTGGGGAAACATATATGGTGGGTTGACCTGAAGCTCCATTTATGTCTTGATGGTGACAAATATAAATAAAAACTTGGCTAATACAAACACTGGCTTGACTGTCCGGTGTTGTGTTGCTTATCTTAAAACTACTGTAATTAAAGCGAGCTTCATGTCCCCCGCCCTTTGCCATAATGTGCAATGTAAATGCATGTGCTAAGCCTTATGTGCGCACACTCACATAAAAAAATGACTATATTGTATAGTCCTCCCTGAGTTGTGTCTGCTGTTGTAAATACTGCTTTCCATAACTTGGTGAACAGTGTCAGTAAGCTAATAGCTACATGGAAGGTGTGTGTCAACGAGAGAAATGATGGCGGATGAACAACGTCGAACTTCATCAGGCGTCTCAAACCCAGTCACTTGCAATGTGAAAGAGACGTTTAACTCTACCTCTCGCTGGATCCGTTCATCCGCAACCAGAAACAGAAACGTCTTCACCTCCTCGGTTGACCGCGGCGTCGTTTTGTGGCCTTAGCGAATAGTTAAGTTAAGTCAAAATAGTGCAGGGAGTAGATGAACTCTGTGTCTGGCTAGATTTTTTTTAAATGGCGCATTTGTTCCGGATACACACTCCGCACTCTTGTCTGCTGATGATGCAGTGAATGATGACGATTCTCTCCGACCAATCAGTAATCTGCAGGTTTTCGCTTGGAACCTCGAGTGAGGTAGTACTAAAAAAATGCCTGGTAGCAGGTAACAGGGGACGTTTTTCTTAATGGAAAGCCAAAAAAGGCAAGTAAAAACGTGTATTTTCACTAACACCACCTTATTTCTACAAATTTTCCACTACTTTTGGAATTCGTGGTCAATAACCGTCATTTATGTGGACTTAATAGTTGAGTTAAAAAGCAGAACTTATGAATTATTTTGACTAATAGTTAAGATCAGAGGAATGAAAGTGATCAATGGTATTTGGAAAGAGCGTTGTATGGAATCCAATCCATTTTTTCAGGGGGTCAAATTTGACCCAAGGATGATTAATTCTGCACATTCCGTACGTATCTCCGTAACAGTAGCACTAATTACTAGTTCATTATTTCATCCATGCCTGGCGCAGCAGATCCGTGCCCCGGGCACCTGCCGTGGAGACGCTGGCCTCACTAACCTCTCCTCCTCTGAGTCGGGTCTCCCTCGCTGTCACTGAGCCTACTAACACTCCAGCACCACATCAGTGGGATCAAACTGCTTATTGGACGTAATTTGGTCCGACACTGAGATGCATGTTGCTCTGTATCTGCTGTGGCGCTGCCACTATTCCCTAATTTCCACTTTGATGTTAGACATTTTTTTGATTGAAGGAGAAATTACGTTAAGCATATATCGTCACAGGGAATTAGCTAACTATCGCAACGCGTGTGCTAATGCTGGGACCAGGCACATTGGATCTTAATAGTTGAATCCATATTATGTGACAGACTTGGGTTAATATTTCACCAGGTGAGGGGGGTAGAGGGATGTGTTAAGGAGACCCAAAGTTATCCCACAACTGGTTTTGATACTGGAACATATGGATGGTAGCTACAGGACATGCTTTGAATTCATTTAACAACACAGGGTTAGGGACAGATCTATTGGCCAGAGACTTGAGACATGGACTCTTTGCAAAAGACTTGATCTTGATCTTGATCTTGTCCTTCAAAGACTTAAGAGCGGAATTTATATTGTAGAAGAAGATTACCCAAGACTTTCACCCAGGAAACAGTAGTTTGAGTCCCAGCAATAGTAATTAAAGCGATAGTCATTTTAATCCAAACCACTCTTTTTTTCTAATCTTAACTGGATGTTTTGGTGCCTAAGGTGAACTGCGGTCACCTTTAGTCAGCTTAACTTAACGACGGCCGCTGAAATGAGTAAACATCACGGTGCTCTGTGCCCGGCCACAGTGACCTTTTCTCGGGTAAATGTTACTGTAAATACCGTCAAACTGTAAAATGCATGGTGGTCACTGGTCGTCAGCCACTGGTCACCTTCATTTCGTAAGATGTCATACAAACTGGGAAAAGTTCTTTGTACATCATGCGGACCCGTTTATGAGAATGCGTGGCAATAGATCAAATTGCAGGAATTTTCCAAAATCATTAGGATTAAATGTTAAACTTAGTTAACTTAGAAGGACTATGGATGGAAAGTCATGGGATCCCCAACGTCATTAGGGCTGTATTCTCTGGATACCATGAATATCGTAAATGAACGGCAATCCATCCAATATTTGACGGGTCATTTCCAACTGAACAGCCAATCAGCCAACTATTATTAGATCCCTAGCGTGACTAAAGGCGAGGAAAGAAGACGTTAGATGGTTTTCTTTTCTTTAAATAGTAATGGTTAAAAGAAAGGACACTAAGACTCAATGGAAGAATAAAAGGAGTATGTGACATTGTTCAAGACAGACATAAAAGATGTAGAGGAAAATAGGCCAGAGGAAATTCCTGAAAGAGATAGTAAGACAGATTAAGAGAGTGTGATAGAGAGGAAAAAGACAACAAAGGAAGAGAACATCAGGAACAATAGACAAGATACGTTGAAGAAGGAAAAAGAGGAGAGAAAGTACCACCAGGGCAGAGGAAGAATAGAGTGTAAGAGAGCGAGAAGAGAGAGAGTAGGCAGTAATATTTTACATTACATCCCACACAGAGAGAGAGAGAGAGAGAGAGAGAGAACAACAAACGTGAGAGACAGAGTTGAAAGACCCACACAGAGAGAGAGAGAGAGAGAGAGAGAGAGAGAGAGAGAGAGAGAGAGAGAGAGAGAGAGAGAGAGAGAGAGAGAGAGAGAGAGAGAGAGAGAGAGAGAGAGAGAGAGAGAGAGAGAGAGAGAGAGAGAGAGAGAGAGAGAGAGAGAACAGGAGACTATAATCACTTCTCCACGTTAGAGAAAAGGACTTGCTTGCCTTCCCTGTCTTTGCCATGTGACCGCCCAGCTCCAATACCGCTTTTTTTCACTCTGTCATCCTTCGCTCGGCTCACACTATGTCTGACTGACGAGTAAGAACCGGAGAGAGAGAGAGAAAGAGAAAGAAAGAAAGAAAGCAGGAAGAAGATAAAGAGAAGAAAAGAGGGGAAGGATGTTCTCTGTTTCACTCAAGTGCCGCTTGGGGGTCATCAGACGCCGTAATAAGGGTACGGTGTGTGTGTGTGTGTGTGTGTGTGTGTGTGTGTTTGTGGTTTTTCATGATTATTTTACCGTGTCTTTGACATATGAATCATTAATGTATTTTTGTGTGCACACACACACTCTCTCTTTACATAATGTTGCATACTGTACGTGTGTGTTACGAGTGTGTGTGTTTTTAAGAGTTACGTGTTTGTGTGTCCCTGCAAGGGTAAATTTGTGTGTGTACCTACTGTAAAATACACACATTGTATGAGTTATTTGTCTTAGTGTGTGTTCCACAATGAAAACATAACACATCCAGCTGATGTTGTTGGCATTTATTATATTCATCTGCCCCCCCGTCTTCTTCTTCTTCTTCTTCTTCTTCACTTTACTTAGTCTTTGTAACAACAGCTGAACGAGTCTTATGTTGATTTTATTATTCTCAGCTTAGCAGATGGGATTTTCTTGATGTGGGTAAACAAAGACTCTGGGCTGGAGTTTGGAAATATAAACCACGTTCGTTTTTTATCCCGCACAGTGAGCCCCGCTGATCCCTTTCCCAACAGGTTGATTTTCACTAATTGTTTGGTATGAATTATATTTCTGTGTCTTTTACCATGGAAACAGCAGGCCGCTTTAGATCCTGTTCAGGCAGTTGTATCTTACTTTTAGCATGTGGATTTTTGTTAGATGAAATATGAAGAATTTCAGGTTAGGAAGATGTGCGGGACTTGAGTAGAATCAACTTTGGGTGATGTTTGATTTGGGATGGCTGCAAGTGTCTCTAAAAGGGACCATGAAGGGACGTTAAAGTGAAGTAAGAGCCACATTTGAAAGGGTTTAACATCCGGTTCAGTCAGAGATTAACCCTCAATTAGGTCAATTCAATCTTATTAACACTATTATACCAATATGAGTCTGATTCTGCAAAATAATTGTCATAACCTGAAGCCCACTGACGTTACGGTCTCTTTTTTATTTTGGCGTAAGGCAGTGACTCCCAACGCACTTCTGCTAGTGCAAGGGGGTACTCATTTAACACAAATATGATTTGGTTGACATAATGTATCATCTGTAACACCTGAACAGTGGAATTTGGACGGGTAACTAAAAGTAATGAGTACATGAATGAAGTAAATAGCTAAAAGTAATGCATAAGCAAAAGGGGCTAAAATGGTTCATAGAGGTAGGTGAGTTCATCTGACAGGAGTGGGGGGGTACCTACCAGCAGGGCTGTAGTACTCCAGTCCGGTGTTGGACTTGAGTCCGGACTCAAGGACGTTTTTCTATGGTCTCAGACTTGTCTCGGACTTGCTAGTATTTGGACTCGGACTTGTCTCGGCTACTGGTCTTGCCAGATATGGCTTTAGGTCTCGACTGAGTCCAGGTGTCTTTATTAAGTTGATAATGATATTGGAGGGAAAGTGAAACCCAAAATGATTGTCTTGATACGGTCATGCATAATCCCTTTTATTCTGTCCGGGCCTTGGTTTTGCCTTGGACTCGAACCTCTTTGGACTCGGTCTTGACTTGGACTCGACTAAGGTGGTCTTGCCTACAGCCCTGCCTACCAGAAAGGTTGGGAACAGCTGGCATAGGGATAAATGCATTGCATACTATATTGTGTATATTAATCAGGGTAATAATGGTTTAATATGGGTTTAATATGGGTTTAATACTAGCTTAATATGGGTTTAATATGGGCTTAATATGGGTTTAATATGGGTTCATCTGGTTTTATCTGGGTTTAATATGGGTTTATCTGGGTTTAATATGGGTTTATCTGGGTTTAATATGGGTTTATCTGGGTTTATCTGGGTTTAATATGGGTTTATCTGGGTTTATCTGGATTTATCTGGGTTTAATATGGGTTTATCTTGGTTTAATATGGGTTAAATACGGGTCTAATATGGGTTTAATATGGGTTTCTTTAGTCTTACTAGGGCCCACTGGCTGGATGAGTGCCAGTTCATAAACTTTCATGGCTGGAGTTTATAATACTCATGACTCTTGTTTTATTCAACAAATTCTCTTAATTTAGTGACATGAAGCATGCAAGGACTTTTATTATTTATCACAAGGGAAGCATTGCAGTTGAGTTTTAACATTAAATTATGGAAATAAAAGCCAAACCAGGTAATAAACAAAGGTGACATTTATGAATTTTGCAAATTTATGAAAACAATCCCAAGTGATTGCATTAGTTTGCAGAAGCCAGCCAGGAACTGGTAGACCTTTGAGATTTCTGTCAGCAATTAAAATCAATGTGATGTTAACTATTGCTAAAAAAAACCTTACAACCAAGATAACAACCATCGAAATCTGACAAATACTAGACATAAGTTACCAACTTACAAACATAGGCTATTATATATCACATTTAGCAACTTTACTGCAAATATTAATAACACTCACATCCGGTAAAATGTTTCAAGCTTATCTTAAAAATTGGGCTAAACATCAACATTTCAACAATTCAACAAATTATCACTGTTGGGTCAATTATCAATGTTCAATTGTGACTCTAATATTTTCTCCCAGTTAGTCAGTCAATGTGTTCCGCTGTTAAAAAAAAGAAAAAAAAAAAAGAATATTGTTATAGCTGACATGTTCAGTCTTTGCAGGTTCCAATTATTATCATTTTCTCAACTTTGTGTGTTGTTTTGGTGTTTGAATTTACATTGATCAGTGTTAGTCGGTCTCTACATGCATCTTATAACAGCATTGTGTGTGTGTGTGTGTGTGTGTGTGTGTGTGTGTGTGTGTGTGTGTTGGTGTCGGTGTGGCAGTGTGCGTGTGTGTGTGTGTGTGTGATGTTTCATGTATCAATGAAATGATGTTATTATTATTATGTATTGTGTGACTGTAATGTATTAATGTCTAAATGTGTTTATGCTGTGTGTGTGTCAGTGTGTGTGACAGGGACAGAACGAGTGAGATGCATGGTTGGTTACCAGTGGAGCTTGGGGCCAGTTTGTCGTGTGTATGTGTGTGTGTGTGTGTTGATTGATGTTCAAATCTCTGAAAGCTGTTGGGACCCTCTCTCTCTCTCTCTCTCTCTCTCTGCGCCTACTGACTTTCCTTATAAATGAGGCCACTGCTCACAGTGTGTGTGTGTGTGTGTGTGTGGCTGAGAGAACAGGTGATCCACGTGTTTGTATCCATGTGTGTGAAGAATGTGCACAGTGTGTGTGTGTATGTGTGTGTGTGTGTGTGCGGGTGTGTCCAGTTTCATTGAAGTGAACAAATCATCTACAAGTAGCTCCTTCACCTTTTCCCTCAAATCCAAAGACATTTAAAGACTTAAGTGACTAATTAAAATCATGTAAATGTCTCCTCCAGAAGTAACCTTTCAACTGATTTGCTGCCTTCTACAGTTAAAGGAAACATTCAACATGTATTTGCTTTTTGTGTGAAGATTTATATCCCTCTCATATCTCTTGGCTAAATATGAAGCTATATGAAGCACAAGCTCTGTCCTAGGTAACAAAAGTTGCCCTTGGCAAAAAGGAAATGTCTTATGTCTCTGCTCTGAGCAGCTGCATGGCCCAAAAATAGTGATTTGTTAGTTTTACACTTCTGCTTCTCTACGGATTAAACAGATTACATACAACATGCTATTTAGTGGGGGGAGGGGTTAGATTGAAAATCATATTTATCTGAATTTTCCCTTGTGTTATCTTCCCGTTGACCGTGCAACTTTACTTTTCAGTGTAAAAATTCAAACTTTTTTCAATGTTTTTGTCCTCTTTTTTGACACTTTTGTCGCTTTTTCTAAATGTTGTGACGTTATAGTCACTTTTTTGTCACTTTTTCTGATATTTCTGACGATTTTTTTCCTTCACTTTTACTGACGTTCTTTTATCAATATTTTCTGAAATGGTATGAAATTGACTAAAACACAGAAATTCAATGAAAGTATTGAGCTGCTCATTTAATTTACTTGTTAAGAGCGTTGTATAGAAACCTTTTGAAAATTGGACAAATTTGACCCGAGGACTACAGGAGGGTCAAACCGTCCCGCTGTTGAAAATTACTCTGTTGTAAGAACACATTACACACAGGCCTGAACTACACACACATGCTCAGGTCCTATACATGCACTAATGGAGAGATGTCAGAGGGAGTGGAGCGGCAGCAGTTAAGCAGTTGGGGGTTCAGTGCTTTGCTCAAGAGCACCTTGGCAGTGTCCAGGAAGAGTTACCACTATACTTTGGTCCGTATGGGGACTTGAACCTGCGACCCTCCAATTCCCAACCCAAATCCCTACAGACCGATACTGCCTTTTGAAATCAAATTCGTACGTTCTTTGCCAAGTACAACTCTCTATTTTCATAACTTTTGGGGCGTCTTATTTAATTTTGTAGAATTTGAAAAACAAATTGAAGTGTTTTTGAAATAGTATTGAGTAAAAGTTGACATATTCCAGTCTGTGATTATCTATTAATATCCATTCCTTTAATTTTAGTCTGAATTAGGTTTAAATTCCCATAAATGAGGTTTATTGACCGTTATTGAACTGTAAAACTAAAGTTAATAAGTTAGGGTTACGTAGTGTCAAACGTCAAAAAAAGGGACAAAAATTGAAAAAAATGACAAAAACGTAAGAAAAAGTTTGATAGAAAGCGCCAACTAAAGTGTTGACTTTCAATGTTGACGGGAAGACAACGCAAGGCTTAAAGATCTGAAAGAACATGGCAATACTTGATACTATCAAATCACAATACTTGTGTATTTGTGTACTTCATCTGTGTATCGTCTAGCTGTTTCCCTCTTTGTGTCTTGGTGCTAAGCTAAGTTAGCCGGCTACTGGCGGTGTCTCTGTAGTGCGCATATATGAAAGTATTATTAATCTCTATTGCTTATCTCTGTTACTAAGATACAGTTAGTAACAGAGATACAAGATACAATTGCACAAAAGTTGCTTGTCAGAAAACAAACACAATACACGACGCATTTTAAGCACACCAAAGACTTTAACTTCTCATCCCCTCTCAGCCAAGGTGCTTATTAACCTGGTCGGCAAGCTGGTTTAAACTGCCTCACTTCACAGGGGAGAGTGTGTGTGAATGTGAAAATGAGAACAATGTGCTAAGCAAATCTTCCCCGGGTGGTAGAAAAACATATTTGAAGTAAGCCTGAGGTGCCCTGTGTGGAACAATCAGTGTGCAGGATTCTTTACTTAGTAATAGGTGCCGAAATCAATAGAGTAGAGGTGTCGCTGGGTGCATGAGATAAGAGGTTTCCACAGCTCAGGGGGCTAAACGGCCATTATTAACGCTCTGTAATACATCTGAATGAGCATCCCGCTCTGCTTCTTTCTATTCAACAATTGTCCGTCATGTATGATCTAAGAATCATCAAAGGAATGTTTCACAACGTATTAATCACTTTAACTGGATTTTCTCATTTACTGTTAAAATTTACCTATGAAAAGCACGCATGGGTGTCTCGTGGAGGAATTCAGGCGATGTAATATAAAGAGCGTCAACGTCCTCTTATGGACGGAGCGGTGGATAGATGAGTTTAGGGGCCCTGTTTTAACAGTCTAAGGTGCATTTAGGGCGTGTCCAAATCCATTTTTATTAGTTCCAAAAAAAAGGACCATATGCCAGGCGCATGGCTCAAAAGGGCTGTACTAAGTGTCTTCATTAATTCATAGGCGTGTTTGGGGCGTAACATGCAATCAACCAATCAGGGTGTCATCTCCCATTCCATGTAAAAGCCTGGCGTGTTTTTTACCATGGGACATTGCTTTTATGATGGTGGATTTACACAATGTTTTTTGTCATTTTTAATCTTTTGCATATGTGTGTGTGCTGCTGCCTCACCCTGTGTGTGTGTGTAACAAGCATAGTGTGCATGTGCTGTGCATAAGCTTGGGTGTATTTTACTAATGTGCTGTTAAAATAGCAATTAAATGATTGCGATTGACTCTAGACCAGGTATTTGGTGGGCAACTGCGTGATCATGTCCTGTTGCCTCAAGATAACAACACGCCCCGAATGCACCTGAACACACTTCCCTGTAAGACCAGCGTGCCCAGAATGCACCTGAACACACTTCCCTGTAAGACCAGCGTGCCCAGAATGCACCTGAACACACTTCCCTGTAAGACCAGCGTGCCCAGAATGCACCTGAACACACTTCCCTGTCAGACCAGCATGCCCAGAATGCACCTGAACACACTTCCCTGTAAGACCAGCATGCCCAGAAAGCACCTGAACACACCTCTCTGTAAGACCAGCACGCTCAGAAAGCACCTGAACACACCTCCCTGTAAGACCAGCACACCCTTTGACGCAGGTGCATTTGCTATTTAAACAACATAAGTGCGGGCCAGTCTTAAAATAGTACTTGCGTAGGGCTTTGCGCCGCACTATGCAGGATACAAGAGAGGGTAGCTAGAGGTGCAAGGAGGAATAGATTAACTGTGAACTAGTAAATTAATTGCCAATTGTTTTAAAAAGCAATCAATCGGTTTGAAAGGGCAGAAAAGCGCTATAGCAGGTGTCAGCAACCTAAGGCACGATGCGGCCGAGAGTTTTTTGGAAATGTTTGTCCGTGTGCCAATTGATCTCTTTCAGGAGCACAGTCTGTTATTTACAATACTTTGATTGGCTTTTTTCCTCCATCCCCATTCCATGAAGACCCACATTCCTCTGATTGGCTAGTTCTCATTGCCTTCTACACAGAAGACAGTCCTTTACTGATCCCAAAGAGAAATGGTGTTGTAGCAGCCAATTTAACAGTAATCTAAAAAAAAATGAATTTGGAATACTGTACAAGCCAGAAGTATACCAATAACAGAATTTAGTATATCACTGTTGTGTGTTTGAACAGTAAGCTGTTGCACTGGGATTGCAATTGGATGTTTTCACAATGGAATCTGACATCAAAAACCATTTTCAGAGGAGCAAACGTAGCTGAACTTCTTCAGGGATGTGTTGTCAGTAGGTAAGGGTCTCAGGATCTGATTGAGCTGTTATCCTCCTGGAACGCTGAGCCATTGCCTTACCAGTTTCATTGGGTTGGTTACACTTCTTTAGCCCCTATGTGGGAACTATCTGCTGTTTGACTGCATTTCTTCCTCCAAGCAGAGGCTTCCTCTGTAAGCGTGACCGGATCAAAAAGCTCTCGGTGGTCAGCAATGTCTCCAGGTCCGTGATCCATTACACTGGAGCACCTGCACTGGAGAATAGATTATCTGACACACTTGACTTAGTATTCTCCCTCGTGTGCTGTCTGGGGTGCTGATCCCTGGCCCCCGGACACTCTCTGTGAGCAACTTATCATAGACTACACACACTTACTCAACCTGCTCTATAAGAGTATAAACCTTAAAGTCACTATTTTTCTCACCAATACTGCATATATGTTTTCTGTGCAAACCTTGAAAACCTGCAAGTGTTGCATTAAATGTACTAGGTCTGCTCGGTTATGGAAAAAAGAATGCTAGTCACAATTGGGAAAATTATTCAAATTAGTATGAAAGAATTTGCCACAACATTTCTTTAAAAACATAAAATATTGAAATTGTGTTCGTCCAATGTGATTACTCACTGACTTTTGGAAAGATGTGTCATTTATTAAATGTAAAAAAAGTGAAACCAAATCCTTAAATTGTCTAACTGGGAATTCCTGGAAATATTCGTCCTGTTGAACTTCTTCCCCTTTAGAACACATGATGGAGTAAGAGTTTTCTTGCAAACATAATGTGCATCATAATCTGGATTATTCAGATTTTGTGATGGTCAGGGGCTCAGATCGCAATCAAAAATGTGATTAATTGCCCAGCTTGTGACTACCTACAATAAATTTCTCCTCACTACCTTATCTGTTAAATCAGGGTTAAGCAAAGCTGTGCTTGCTAGCAGTAGTTGCTAGGTAACATGTCATTTTGAGTGAAGTATTTTTTTGAATTTAGCTATGACTAAGTTCCTAAACAAATTACACGATTTCAGGGTTGTTCTCTCTGTCTCTCTCTCTCTAGTGAACCTGGCTGAAGGCTTTTTCATACCTTACTTGCTTACTTACTCATAAGTGATCTTTTTTGAAGACCATGATAAAAGTTCTGACACATGACATCAGCTCGCTAGCTTCGAGGGATCCGGTGTTATTCAGCTGCAGTCAGAAGGTTGTCAGCCTGATTTTATGAGTCTGTGACATGTTTTACCCGAAGGGCTCCTAAAGGCCTCAGACTTGTAAACGCTGATAAAACAAAGTGTATTCTTTTTCCCAGAGCCAGAGCTCTAGATCATTCTAACCTTAATGTCCAATTATGAACAGAGTTAGTTATCGAGAGGGTCACAAAATATAAATATCTTGGCCTCGGGATTGACGAAAAGCTCATCTTCAAATTTAACATTGATAAAGTTCCGACTCAGACAACAATAACCAAAGCATCTTTCCCGTGTTTCGTAGGAAAAGGGTTGTTGAGGCTATTTTCATGTCGGTCTTGGACTGCAGTGATGGGATTTAAAGACCCAACTCTTAAATCTCCAGACTCAAGTCTATCACCGCCTTGAGATTCATAACCGGTCGTGCCTGTGGTTCACATCATTGTGTTGAATATTAGAAAGATGTGATATTCAAGGGTATCTCTGTACCTATGAGAGTCTTATTGGGAAACTACAACCCTCTAACGATCCATCTGGATCAAACTGAACCATGGTTCGGTTTGTTTTCTAGTGTGAAGGCATTTTATGGATGGTTTAGACTTTTGGACCAACTACAGGAAGTTCTGGTAGACTACATGGTTTTATCAGACCGGGGAAGCTCCTTTAAAAAAAAAAAAACTAGCTTAGTGTGTACGTGAGAGAGCGAGTGACATTGAGTGAGCTCAAAGGAGACAGCTGTTGGCTATCACATCAGAGAATAAATTAGCACTTTGCTTGTTGAATGGTAGTAAATGTACAGTGTAGGTTTCAGTTTGTCTCTGAATTAATGCTGCAGATCCTCAAAATCATTAAAAAAGGCAAAGTTCCCGTGTCTTGCTATAACAAAATGCAACAGAACAAGAAGAAGAGCTAGGCAAGATTCCACACAAAATAGTTAAATTTTGCAGATTGGGAAAAAAACAGTTGTTATCGTTGGAAAGATCATAATCTTGGCCGGTAACTCAAGCCATAAGATTTTGTTATGCAACACAGCTTGTTTCAGAGGACACTGTTTGAATGAGCAGAAGTGGAAACATATTGGCCTCTCAGTGAAAGTGACCCAAACAACATCTGACAATATTGCCTGAGGAAAGATGGTGAAGCCTCTGCCAGCTCACCCGCCGTGGTGTCCTTCTGTATAAGGGCTCTGGAAACAAAGCAGAGGGAACATTAAAGGATTTAGATGATTTCCTTTGTCACAATCACAGTGCATTTAACGGGCCAGCGCCTATGACAGGTTTGATCACAGGGTTTAGGAGTCGATATGAGAGGAGTCCACAGGAGCAGCATCAAAGTACTGAGAGCCTGATAAAGAACCAAGTGGGACGCCTCTACCCTTGAGGGGATAAAACAGATGTCTCTTTTTCTCAAAGTCACACATGTACATACATATAGATACACACCCGGGAGGAAATGGCACACACTTCCAAAAGACATGAAAAGCCACTCCAGTGCATGCAGTATTCAGACATAGACATGTGCACAGACCACAGAGCAGCCAGGTCCAGAGAGATTTGACAAGGCAGTGAATTACAGAAGAAAACTGACTTCTGTTTCCCAGCCATTAAAGCCAATTAGCAGTAAAACCCAAATGAGAATTGTTTTACGATCCAATTAAACCTGTAATTAAACCCATCTTAAAGCCATTGACATTACCATTTGAGTGTTGGAATAGAGTTACATTTCCCTTTTGTTTCTTTGAGCCAGATGATTGTGAGCTAAATGCTGCTATGTCTCTGAGGGCCGTTTTGCTGCCGCTTCTTCATGTGTGCTGAGGCATCTCTTGCAAAAGCTGTAGATGTAGACCTTTTTAGGTTTAAACTCAAAACATATCTGTTTAGTCTGGCTTTTAATCCTTGCAGTGGTCTGAAGTTTTCATTATCCTGTTTCTTTGTAACCTAGTCTGATTTCACTGTTTTCATAGTTCACTCTTTCTATAGTAGTATATGTTTTTTTACTCTTGGTTTCAGTTGTTAAGCACTTTGGATAGCTGCTGGTTGCTGTTAAGTGCTATATAAATACACTTTGATTGATTTATTGATTGATTAAAAAGAGATCTCACTGCAACCCGCTCTCATTCCCAGAACAAAATTCTGACGCCTCAGCCTCAGATACCAACGGAAACATCTTATTTTAGCATCTGTATGGAATGAACTGGGCAGAGCTGCAGCTTGATCCCTGTAAGAGGTTGGTTAGGGGGGTGGATGGGTCAAACAACACAGGGCTTTCACCCAGGAGACCAGGGCGTGTGTCCTGTCCGTGTCCTGCGTGTCACTGAAACATAAATCGTATAACCCCACCCATGATCTGTTCCTTAACCCAACTGTCCCGCATCTACATTAGAGGTTAAAAAGACCTTTTGGGTCAGTAATAAAAGCTTAAGGCACTCGGCCAAGTGTTGCTTTGTGGTGTGATAGAGTGAGATTTTGTTGTTCAATGACATTACCCGATTCAATAAAGGGTATAATAATACTTGTAGTACACTGAAACAGAGTCCTGTGGTCCCAGTACTGTGTACGTCATGCATTACGGTTCAGTTGTTGATACATTGTTTGGCTACAAGGTAGTTTAATGGATTTGGAGCCTTATAATTCATCATGAGTATTCCCGTAGTTTGACTGAGGTAAAGCTGTTGCCTAAAGCTTTTCCAGGCCAAAGTAAAGTAAAGTGGCCTAATTGGACAGATTTCAGTAATCCCTCAGTGATTACTCAAACCCCAGGAACAGCTGTGCTGGAATCATTCCAGCTGGAGTCAGTGTCAACTTCTCAAACTAAAATGTTACATTAATTATATTTGGTTTCAGACAATCATGAGATCATACATTTATGGAAATTATATCAATAATATGAATACATGTGTTTTTAATGTTTCATTTTCAATGTGCCAGGACATTCTCTGTATCACCAACATTCACAGAACGTCTCCATTAAATACAGCTTTGGGATGTTTGCTAAAAAATATAGTTAATATACAGAATAAGCTTTATTTGTACGCATAGGTAGATTTGTTCTGCAGCAAGAATATGACATCGTTCACGACACACAACTACAAAATGACACCAAAACTGACACAATTACTCTAAATCTGAAACAAATACTATTATGCAAGGTTTCATCGAGAGAGAGAGAGAGAGAGAGAGAGAGAGAGAGAGAGAGAGAGAGAATTTTGTAATGCCAATAAAGCAAACTGAAGTAGAAAAAAAAGTTGAAATTAACAGATTATCAAGTATCATAATACTTTTGATGTGATAGTGTGACATGAAATGTGTCCATTGTGATATTTAATCAATTTGTGATAACTCATCACAGAAAAACCATGTCTTCAGCTGTCCACCAAGGAAAAGACAAAATGTGATAAATGCCAATTTACACAACGATTTAGTCACATACGGCAAAAGTTTCAGTGAGTATACAATCTGCCAAGAAAATATGAATGCAGAGAAGCTGAGACTATTTCATCTGTAATATTGTACCCTGTTGTTCTGGAAAGTGCTGATGGCCTCCCCATTTGTAGAGCTGTGAAACTAGATCTGCAAAGATTAATAGATTTGTTGTCAACCAATAATTTATTGCCAACTATTTTGCTAATGATTAATCAGTTTGAGTAATTTTTTTATGAAAAAAGTCAAAATTCTCTAATTCCAGCTTCTTAGATTTGACTGTTTTCTAGTCATATCTATATAGCACCATTTCTACACTCAAATATGCCAGTTAACTGAGTATTTTTGAGTTGGGGACAAAATTTGTAATTTATGTAGCCTGGAAATCCAGACCCAAATGCAAAAGATTAAGGGTCTGGCATTGAGTAATGAAAGTCGGCCATCTCGAGGGGGGGGCACCAAGCGTGCAATTGAAACAACACATGGAGTATCCAGAGTCCCATATGCTTAGCTACCAACAGTGCTAACTGCTAGATTAAACTGTCGTCATCTGTTCAGCTCCCCTCTGGCCCCGCCTATATCAGATACACAAATGTGATTGGTGCAGCACTTCTCTGGCCCCGCCTACATCAGATACACCAATGTGATTGGTGTCGCTCCACCTTTGGCCCGCCTATATCGAATCAGGCAGCGATAGGAGTAAACTGTGACCATAGAGTTTACCTAAATCTTTCTCACTTATATTGCATATTACAGCCTTGCTAAAGTTGTGCTGCAGTTTGGTTTAAACCTGAACAGAAATGGTCTGGGCAGATCAGGTCTTACTTCAATACTTCAAGAACTTACTGGTCTACAGTGTTATGGTACTTCCTGTAAAAGTGTATTTCAATGATTCTTTGAGCTAAAATACACTGGCTGGGCTCTGGAAAGCTCTTACACTACATGTCATGCATACCAATTATTTCTGCTCCTGCAAAATATGTCAGAAGGTTTGTATGGGGTTTTCTTAAAGTAAACAGCATTCCAAGGAGAAAGGAGCAGTGAGACAGATGTCTAAGAAAGAAACTCTGAAACTTGAGATGCTTTCTGGAGCCAGATAGTTGAGATTCACTTTGTGTCTGGAGAGCATGACAACATGAAAGAGTGAGTGTGTTGTGTGTCTAAAGTGACCCACTTCCACTAGAAGTCTTTCGAACGCTGTACCAGAATGACTTTTTTTCACCAAAAAGTGCAGAAAACTTGATAAGAATATTCCTTTTTTGGGAATTTAACCTTCTATTCCAAGAACGTTTGAGTGACTTACCAAGCAACAAGACAATGCAAGCTGTCACTTTCTGCTATGTTTGTCCTCCTTGTGCCTGCAGTGCCGTGTTAAAAGCTGATTCAAATCCAAGGTGCTCATAATGCACTCATCAAATACTGCATTTCATTAGTTAAACCTTCCCACCCCTCAGCGAGCCCCTGGGGCTCTGAGCAGAGCGACATGAGGCTCCGTCAAACCCCAGTCTCTCACTTAAACAGACTGTAC
>NC_048410.1:29190338-29250224 GCF_013103735.1 Etheostoma cragini | reverse complement strand
CTGCTCCCTCTGCAGTAGGTCAAATAAGGGAACCAGACATCAGGTGTGATGCATTGGAAACACACAATGTGGTGGTGATGGACCCGAGGGTACCTGTCTGCAACCTTGCCTTCTCAGCTTATTAAATATACATCATTCCACACAGAGGTACGTGGAAACATCTCCACTAACATGAAGATTTTAGATCAGATAAACTTTGTGTTTCTTGGCTGCGAAGAACCTCTCCTCCAACAATCTTTAACAAGTTTCTAGTTCTTTAAGGCCGCATGGGGGGCAGTTTTTTAGTTTTTACCTAGTTTAGTTGGTCAATGTTTGGCCTCCAACATTAATTTTACTGAACTGCCATCCGACCTAAGTTGGAGGTAATCAGCATTATAGGTGATGAAGAAGCTGAAGCTCTAGTTCAACGTTGATCATTTATCAAAACATGTGTCTTGTCTTTGCGTTTCTTTCTCCATCACTGTCTGCTCTGACTTTCCTTTATTTCAGCCACTACCCTCACACTGATGGCCCCAGCTTAACAATGACCACACCTCAACACAACACTTACATGCAAAACCTGATAAAAAAGGTTGCATATCTAATGATTTAATGGAAACATTTGATTTGACAACATCGTGTTAGTAACCTGTGAAATTTGCTTTTCAAATGGCGAAAGGGGTGGTGTGGGGTCACAGACACATCCAAAATCATATGTGACTATGCTGAACTGAGAAAATAAGAATACAGAAATAAGACACGGTAAGACCATACATTGAGCAACAAAAAACATGTCCGGCATGTAGAGTTCACAACGATTGCCCAGCTGTTGTCCCCGGTCCAAGAGATAATCCTACATGAGAAAGTCGCTGGTTGCGCCTTAGTGAGTCTCACAATTGTATTTTCGAGGTTGAACGAAGGCGAACCTTGATTCTTTTTTTAATACACATCATACCTACCTATCAGTTGTATGAAGTTCAGTGGGAGGCCAAAGGATAGTACAATGAATGTCTTCCTGATTCTGCTGTTGTTGAGCTCCATCTCCAGAAAATGTGCGATTTAAGCAGGGAAGACAGACACTGCTTGTGAATGTTGAAGATCTCCTTTTTATTGGTGTAAAAACAGTTTTTTCTTTAAAATAACCATTGCCCCAAGCACTTTGCAAGTGTTAAACTTGGCTCTGTCTAATGGGAGTTGAACACCTAACCCTGACAGTGTTAGTGCTTTGTTCCACCTATTGAGCTGCACAGAACCCAGAGAACCATGCTCTGTGAAGCAGCGCCCGGAGGGTATCTGGTGTAGTTGCTCAGTTGGATTAGAGTTATGACTCTAATAAAGCAGCTCCAGCATAACACGTTCTGGCTCTCTGATTCAAGAGGATTTCAACTGTAAGCTGCAACTCATCTCTGCGTCTTTGTTCATGGCTCTGCAGTTAAAGAATCTACGACTAGGATTTCAATCTAATCCATTGTGGTTTCCAAACAGAAAATTCCAAGTTGTCCCCCTCATCCAGAGCAGGTGAAAGCTAGTTAACTTGACTCAACCGATTAACTCTCATTTCGGAACATGTTTTTGACTCCTTGGTGTTTTGCCTTAACATATTTAAATTTTTTCCAGCACTGTGGCATTTCTGTAGCTTTCTCCTGGATGCGTTGCTACGATCTAGAATCTGGTTGCTAGGTTTAAAGTTCAGCCATTAAACCTGTCATGCTATGACTGGGGACTACACAGCTGTTTTTTACAGTGTGTTCAGGGGACAGGCAGCTAGCAGATAGTAGCTAAGCACTAAGGACCTTAGTGGTCCCCTAATATGTATCTGAAGTCTCTTTTAAATAGACCTTAGTGGTCCCTAATACTGTATCTGAAGTCTCTTTCATATAGACCTTAGTGGTCCCCTAATAATGTATCTGAAGTATCTTTTATATAGACCTTAGTGGTCCCCTAATACTGTATCTGAAGTCTCTTTATATAGACCTTAGTGGTCCCTAATACTGTATCTGAAGTCTCTTTATATAGACCTTAGTGGTCCCTAATACTGTATCTGAAGTCTCTTTTATATAGACCTTAGTGGTCCCTAATACTGTATGTGAAGTCTCTTTATATAGACCTTAGTGGTCCCTAATACTGTATCTGAAGTCTCTTTTATATAGACCTTACTGGTCCCTAATACTGTATCTGAAGTCTCTTTTATATAGACCTTAGTGGTCCCCTAATACTGCATCTGAAGTCTCTTGACCAACTGCCACTGTGCTCGTTTGAAAAGCCAGGATGTCTCTCTCTCTCATGGGTGGGTCAAATTCTCTGGGGGGGCAAAGCAGAGACAGGGTAGGTAACCTTGCCCCTTATGAGGTCATAAGGGGCAAGATTGGCTCCTCTGAGGTTTCGTTTTCTCAAAGGCAGAACATGATACCCGGGGCTCGAGCTATAAGCTTAAACTTTAGCATGTTTCCTGTAGTGTACTATGATTGATGACTGCAGTGTCTTCCACATTCCCAACGGGTTCGTGCTTTGATGGATCTCGGCATTCATATGGAAATGATTTGTCGTATTTGTGTGCTGCTCGTCAGCGGCAACTCTGGGATTATAATTGTGTGTTTGATGCCTCTGTGTCTGCCTGAAGGAAACACCACCACTATCCCATTCCTGGCTCATTTCATTTGTCACAGCTCAGTTTAATTCCATCCTCCGGCCTCTTCAGATGCCATGTTTCCATGTTTCTGTCACAGCCTCTGGAACTCTAACTGTGGAGCTTCTGTTTCCACAATTACTGTATTAGTGCAGATAACAGGGGTAGGATAACAGCAAATGGCCACATCACTAAGTTGATTTTCATTTGAGTGGGATAGTTTCACAGTGAGACTTCATCCTGTGACCGGATGGTCACATGACGCCGGCTGCAGAGCCCCGTGGCATCGGTGGCAGTTGGTCGTTAAGTTTAGCCAATAAATAAATTAATAAATTAGTAAATTAATAGGTGAATATGAGCAGGGTATAGGGCACCGTATAGGGCCGCCCGTCATTTCAGAGGACATTCTTTTTTATTTATTCTATTGAATAAATAGATCTATAATAAATCTATTTAACTATTAACTATTTAACTATCTATTTTGCCAAATAAAACATCACATTCCTTTTTTAGTTTGACTTGTTTTCCTTTGAGTCAAATAATATACCACAATTCAATGCACAGTTTATAGGTTCAGTCTGCTTAACATTTCCAGTGCTGGTTCCATGGTAACAGAATTTTGGATAGCCGTCGTTGAAACGTGAGGTGGTCATGTGACGACAACGAGGACTCTGATGCGTTGGAAATGGAATTGTCAGATTGACAGCACTGTAGCCCAATGGATTTGCGGGTCCATGATTGCCCGGATTTTGCGGGCAATCATTTTCCAGGGGGGAGCCATTCTGCTTTCGACCCAATGTTGGTGAAAGCGTTGGAATATGAAAAGCATCAAACATGCATTTCTGATGAATGAGGTGAGTCACTCAGAAATGAGTCACTTACTAATGGCACACTTTGAGAAACCAGGCGATGGGTTTGGATTTGTTACTTTAACAGTGATTACATTGCTGATTCAGTTTCTGTCAATGGACTAATTGTTGCAGCTCTACATGTAAATATTGAATTTCTCCGAGCCTTAATTTCCCACAGACATTTAGTTATTACTGGCTGTATCAGCTTTAAGCTCTGGCTTGTTTATTTCTGCAACATGCAGTACAGCATCTCTCTATTCTTAATTATTGGAAAATAGAGTTAAAGATTTGGCAAATTAGTAAATTTCAGTCTTCTGTGATAGCATTTTATTTTCTGATAGCAAACTTGATTTCAGATGTCTCTCTGTTCATCTATAAATACAGTCATGTGCAGGATGGCTTTGTACCCAGTACTTCCAAATATTCTTCTAAAATGTTCCACATCACTTTATAAATCAGAAGTTAGATTAACTTTGATGTCATGCAGTCATGTTGTCAGTCTACTGTAAGTGGCCCATTTTTCCAAAAGTGGATGAATCATTTCGGAATGAAACTCTTAAAACATGAAAGAATAAATTCCGATAGACATGCGTCTGGAAAATAGCTGCAGTTTACTTGAATTTGATTTGTGGGCGAGGCAGCGTCTGACGCATTCATTTTAAATGTACTCATTAGTGATCTCGGGAAGATTTTATTTTGCACACTTTTTGCATCTTTGTCCAGTGCTCGGCATCCAATACAAAAAATAAAGAAACATATATTTGATGTCAGATTATCAGTGTCCTTTGAAAATAAATTCAATACATACAATGACCTTTCAGACGTTATTATCATGGCTTCTGTCAACATTCTTGCACTTACTCAGAACATTACGTAATGACAGACAACTTATTCTTCATTTTCTATTTTGTTCTCTTCCACATATTCCTTTTAAACCACTCTCACCTGAAGCAACACAGTCCCCCTTTGCCTGAACCTGAACCCCCCACACTTGCATTTTTAATGCAGTACTGTTTCCAGTCTGAACACCTGCCAATACATTGATTTGGTAAATGTACATGATCCATAATTACCAATATATTAGCCTACTTAATGTGGCAGAAAGGTTATTAGAGGGAGGTTATTCAGATGTAACCGACATAACAGTACAGCACAACTAATACAGTTGTGTGTAGTATTAACTACACATACTGCACTGCTTGGTACTGCCTGGGGCCAGCCAGGGTAACTCTGTGTGAGCAAATAAATAAATGTTTTAGATACATATTGTGTGTGCACTGACCCAAAAAGAGCCCTGCCAACAACTTTTTCAGGCCGGGGTATAAGGGCTGCAGGCTGCAGGTTTGACCTGGGTCAGGCAGTAGTTTGTATATACCTGAAGAGGCGTAACCCAGGGCGCAAAATCCATAAATATCTAGTAAGATTGCCGTGTGTGGATCTGACAAACTGTGACAATTACGGGGAGAGAAGTAGGATTTTAAAAAGTGAGGGAGACATGTCCTCCCTATCCCCAGTGGAAATGATGTCCCTGGATTGCCCTGACATATTTTGCAGACCTTCTTGGTTACCAGATGATGTGTCCCATTGACAGTCATGATCACCTGACGTCTTGCTTGAAATGGCAAGATTGCCATGAAGTCCGATGCAGACATTAACGTCCATGCTGACAATAGCATAAAGCTTCAACCAGTGCTCTATCTAAGTATAGCCTCACAGGGTGGACAGGGTGGACAGGGTGGACAGTATGGCCGTAGACCAGCAAATCCTCCAAACCAATTTGACGATGTGCGTTGTTTGTTCCCTATCCTCTAACCCGACCCAGAGGAGTTTTCAACGTGATGGTCGCAATTTTAAATACATCCTTAATGTTGTGAAACGGTCCCAGTATGGTTATGTTATGAAAGTCAATTTAAGGAAAAGAAGAGTTGTTTGGGTCAAAATCCGACCTTACTGCACTTTCTGAAGGTTACGCACTTTGCGCTGAACATGACGTTTGTTAAGGTAAAAAAACTTTTACTTTCAAACACCATTCGGTCAGTTGCCTTTTGCTTTTATTATTGACACAAAAAGTGTCCTTTAGTGTCATATTTAGATGCACTTGGTTGAGACGCTTGGCCTTATAATCCGGGTCGGGACATACGTTTAACTGACATCTGGCACAAGAATGGGACAGTTAGGGTAGTAGTAGTAGTTTATTTAATCATTAAAATAAAATATGTATACTGTATATACATACATCCATGTATGTATACATACTGTATAAATAATTAAAGTGACAGATACATAAGGTGATGTACTTCTCAGCACAATCTTCCAATATGATTGAAAGTCATTCAAACAAAAAATTCCCATGTTCAAAAAGGAAAAGGAAGAAATTCATATAACAATTTATCAGGTCCGACCACCTTTCTCTGCTTTATCCTTTAGTAAATACAATATCTTATGCTTCACTTATTTTCACATCATAGACACAGGTGCATACAGACACCTGCGGACATTTATATGTTTTTGTTTCTTTTCTTCCTTTTCTTCATTCTTTCTATACTCGCTAACTATGGGTGATTAAATAAAAACACATCCACACTAGACTTAGTTTATTGTGTGATATTTTAGTATATAGCTGTATTGGTACATAGATGCCAGGGTTAGGCAAAGATCGTGGGTGGGGTTACAAAAAGTGTTTTTGAGTGACGCATGATATTTTCAAAGAGAATGAAAACCATTTCTAGTCATAATAATATTACAAACCATTTTAATCCCAGTTGGATTAACTCAACATTCAGTTTTTGCAGCCACTTAGACATTCTTTATTCTATAAATTCCTAGTTGGTTTCATGTTGAACTCATTTGATTCAGACCACTGCTTGGATAACAGAGTGGCGCTGCAGTGGCTCCGCTCTCAACTCTTTCACTCTGTTCTGAAAAAAGGAATCATTTAGTCTTGCGTGGAAACAAGCCCAATGAACATCTATTATCATCCTTGAAATTTAAGATCTCAATAGATGCAGGATGTAACGGCATATTTGGCTCCAGAAGTAATATTTAATTCCAGCACGCATGTATTGAAGCAACAGGGAACTAGAGAGCTGGTAGGAACAGGCTACTTGACCAGAGTCTGGTAGGACCAGGGTACTTGACCAGAGTCTGGTAGGACCAGGGTACTTGACCAGAGTCTGGTAGGACCAGGGTACTGGACCAAAGTCTGGTAGGACCTGGCTAAAGTGCCAGAATCTGGTATGACCTGGCTAATGGACCAGAGTCTGGTAGGACCAGGCTTGCGGACCAGAGTCTGGCAGGACCAGGCTTGTGGACCAGAGTCTGGCAGGACCAGGTTAGCAAACCTGCAGTTCCAATGAGACATAATGAGAGAATTCTGCTTCCAACCTGTAGGGGACCAAAGAGGAAAATTCCTCTAGTGTTGCGTTAACTGGAAATACAAACGGGCACCACAGGTGGTCTGACATTAAGCCTTGTGTTAAATGGACACCGACATGGCATCCATATCTTGTGAGTTACAGATAGTCAATTTCTCCCATTTTCTCGCAAAGATAGCTCTTCTAGATCTTAGAGGAAAGGTTGCATTGCATTGCCCATCTTGATTATGTCAATGCACTGTTTAAGGCTCAGAGGTTCGGGATTGGACCAAATCTTTGCAAGCGCTGTCTTACAGGGAACACACATTATCATGGACACGTCCAAAACATGTGGAAGCATCCTTTTGTCCACATTGTCTCCAACACTGCTGCGGTGACTGGCACATTTTGCTTTTACATTTGGGGTGTGATGTAAAAGAGAATCAGGTTTTTTCAGCCAAATTCTCTCCACCTCTTGAAACTTGATGAGTGCTGTGCTTTCCAGATTAGACGCCAATCCTCCTGGGATGTGTCCGTCTTAAATTCTTTTTTCCCATTTTACATTAGCTGGCCATTTTTTAAAGAATGAAACTAGTCCTGTGTTTATTAACCTAGGTCTTATTTAGAGCCGGGCCTCTTCCTTGTTTGTCATCATCCAGCAGACTATAGATAATCAACTTATAGCTTTTCTTGTTTTTGCTAAAAACTGAAAATTCTTTAACACCCCTGTTCCTATTGAATATCCAGTGTTTTTTTTTTTAGCTGCAATGTTACGGAGGCAGTTAAGAGATGCAGATTCCAGGCAGTGCAGAGGCACAGCAGTGTTGAGTGTAGTCTGTTACGTACTCTGTCGCCCACAACAAACTTGGAAAGGCTTCATTTGCTCAGGGGCTTCTATGAGCTATCACACGTCTTTCACTCACACACAGACACACCTAACCCTATAGGGAAGCTCCTACAACTCAACACTGCTGACCCCTTCATAACTTGTGATATTAACTCCAGGGGGGCAGATTTTCATTTGCACACCGTCCACCTCAGGGTCCCGACTCAGCCTTTTTAGCTGTGCTGTGATTGAAAGCATCTTCATTCATATATCCATATATCACATGTGATTCCTTGAGCTCCTTTACGATGACTTAATTTTCAACACCACAAGTATTAATGAGTGTAACTAACTCAGCATGTTCCTATGCAAGCCATTGGTGCATATAGCTAGGAAAAGTAATGCCCTGTGATTTATATGTATTCCACGTATTTATTACTGTATGCCCCACATTGTAGGTTATTGTAGAGAGAGTGTTTTGTGTAGGGAGGAGGTCAGTGTGTCATTTTTCAAGAATTGGTTTAGGATTCTGAATGATTTTTAAAGCACTGGTTTGGCATTGGAATCGTAGATATCCAAATCCCCAACCCTAACTGCAACAGCAGCTGACACGAGCAGGACTTCAGAGTGACCAGTACCTGTCTGAGAGTAGCCTTTACTCGGCAAAATGTAACTAAAGACCACAAAACTTCACTGTCATGTGACCGATCGTCACATGACCAGCCAGAAGTCGCCTAATTTTCTAGGACATGACAGGAACCCGTTCATTAGAATGCATTGTCCTCTAACAACTGAGTCTGAATGTGGGGAAGCTAAATGTTTCCTTTTTTTCTAGACAAGAGAAGATCAGAGGCAGAAGAGATGGAGGATAGTTATTTGTGCAGTTAGCTTTATTTTTCTTGAAATTATGAGATTTCAGCATGCAATAGAAGAGTGGGGGTGTGCTTTACCAGCAGGCCTATGATTTCAAGATCTGACTGGGCTTTGGTGTTTTAATATGGATGTTGTAGCCCACACACGCTGTCAGCAGAGATTAGCCTTTGTAAACTGCGAGGACGTAACATGTGAAGTCTGCTGCTGAGGCTTTTCACTGCTCCGGCTGCCACCCCCACCCCCCCTCCTCACACACACACACACACACACACACACACACTAAACAATTCTCGAGATATATTATTCATAGGGGAAGCCTTGTGAAACTCGCATTGTGTATTATTCATAGTATCGTGACATATAACCCATACACACACTGATGCAGAAAGTGATTCATAACATGATGCATTGCCCCCCCCCCCCCACACCGAAGAAACCACAATTATCATCACAATCGTTTTTTTGTATTATTGGTGATATTAAACAAGACAGAACAAGCATATTGGAACAAATGAGGACAAGGGAAACAAAACGTGTCATAGTGGTGTGTAACAGACAGTGACTCTAAAGAAAATGACATTGAGTCAAAGAATCATTGGAATTGGCTGGGGAAGAGAGTGGAAGAAGAGAGGAAAAGAGGAAAAATGGAAGAATATAAAATACAGAAAAAAGAAGTTCAATGAGTTAAATGAAGGTAAGAAAACATGGCAAACTACTGAATCAGAAAGATGTGTATTACTATAGTATTTACCCTGCTTGTAATTTACCTTGATAGGCGTAGATATACCCAAACAACGATATTAAACATTAGTGAGAAAACAATACACAAACAGAGACATGTATAAAATTGCTGTTTAGTATAAAGAAAAGGAGGATGAATGGGTTTATATGAGAATGGGTGTGCAGATGTCTGGATAGAGGGTCAACATAGCGGCGGCCACCGAAGCGCAGCAAACCCGTTGATGCCGCTGTTGCTTCTACGTCCCCCGGATCATTGATCTGATTGGTTGAAGGACTGTAGAGTCATTTGAACTATGCCCGGTGGTCACGCCGCTCGTGCAGAGAAAACACAGAGCAGACTCCCCAGACCGGCGCTCAATCTCGGATCTATTGAGCTGGGCTTGGTCCGCTGATAGCCAGACTAATGTCATGCTACTGTGCATTTCTAATATCACTGAAGCATGCATGCTTTTTCAGCTAATAGTGTAGTTTCTGTCCAGACAGAAGAGCAAAAACACGTTGTGCATATTAATGTTGATGTAATATGAATGTAATGTAAATATAATGTTACATTTTCATGCGATTTTAAAATGTTCATGCCATGGGACCTTTAAAGTTCTGTGTTAAAGCGTCCTGTTTTAGGGACTAATCACAACACATAGTACTTGTCCTGGGAGCATGTAGATATTAGAAGAATATGATGGGTTATCAATTGATACATATCTTATTTCAGGTATTTTAATGAATTTGCCGAAGGACACCCCTCCATCAGCATGTCTTGTTCTCTCTCGCTTCTCCTAATCCCATATCTGCTCTTCTATGTCTGTACTGTCTCTTTCTTACCATTTCTCCTCCATTCCTTCCCTTTTCTATATTTTATCCCACCAATCTACCCTCTTCTGTCCTCTCATGTTTTTTCTTATATTCTCCCTTCACCGTCATTCACGCAGCCACCTATTCCCTTCCCCTTTGGTATACCCTCCTTCCTCTTCAACACCTACATTTCATCTTTTCTTTTTGTATTCTCTTCCACTGACTTCCTCTCCGCTCATCTCCCTTCTTCTCTCCTCTTTCTCCTTTTCCCTCTCTAATCCGCCCTGCTGCCTTCTCTCCTTCTCTCTCCCTCTCTCTGTGCCATCACTGCCCTCTGCTGATTGACGGCAGCTTCACATCACCCTGTCGAGGGTGAGCCCACGCTCTACTCCAGTTTTTTCAGGTGTCCGGCAGTGTTGGAAGATGGATTAAATATGAATTCCAAAGTTGTTCAATCATTGCAGCCATCTTTGGCATCATTACTATTAGCAAGAAACAAATGACATTTGACATATTGGCTCTTACTTGCATTAACAGGGATGTCAATACATCATCCAACACATTAGCATTTAACATCAATCAACGTTAGGTTAAAATTGGTTTCCACTGCATTACGTTCACTCCCAAGGCTCCAAATCTGAAAATGCTATGAATAAAAAATGGTGATTTAAGCAGACATAAGTAGCCCTACCCCTGTATGTATTCTTAATGAAGACCCAAATATACATATCTTTATATAAAACTATATATATATCTATACATGTATATGAAGAAAAAAATACTAAACACAAATACAATAGTCTAAAATGTCGTTGCTGAGACTTCATGCCTTCATTTCTAATCTAGTTCTTTCACTAACAAAGACGAAAGTGTCTTAGCTAACAAACCACACTTACAAACTCTTAAATGTTGGCAAAGCTAGAGCCAATAATTAATGAATAAATAAATGAATAAATAAATGACCAAAGCTCAAAAAGCTTAATGTCAAAACTTGCTAAAGAAGTCCAACCCATTGATCTAAGAAAAGTAATTTAGTTAGTTTTAATGCTCTTATTGATTTGACATCCAATGTTGTTCATACTGTAAATGGGGATACTTGCATGCTGGGTCGTAAGCAACCTGCTGGTATTACCCTGTGTTTGGTTCTGCTCCTGTACCATGCAGGTCCCCAGAAGCCTGTGTTTATCTGGATAAGTAGTTTATGTCAAGAGGTTATGATGAAGTGGAGCCATGCCCACGTATATGTAACTAGGCATACTAGGCAACTAGGTACAAATAATGAGTACAAGCCAACCTTAGCAGATAAATGAGCACTTGACCAAATCAGCGTTATAAGAACTACCTAAAGTGACGGAATCGATCTTTGGGACAAATGTGTTTGTCGTGTACTTTGATGGGGTGACCGTGTGTCCCATGTTGGCTGAGTCCTGCAGCGGCCCGGTTTCAAATCGGACCTCTGCTGATGTGATCTCTGCTGCGTGCCGTCCCCCATCTCTCTCGTCTATCCACTATCTGTCAAAGGGAAAAGTCCCCAAAAATAATCTTTAAAATAAAAAACAGATACTCTTTGGATTGTTTCACTGACAAGTCAAAATTGTCGGTTATTAATTGGTGAGTTGTTAACATCCCTGTTAGGAAGCAAATGTGAAAAGTGTGCCACAGATTGTTTTGCATCCATGCCATGATCCCAGCTGTCATTGGCGTGTAATCCCAGGGGAAACATGTACACTGTCCCATGTAATTTTAAACATTTGAGCTGTACGTCTTTAGAGACAGAAAGGAAGGAAGTAGACAATGGAGGCCATAAGCTCTCAACAAGAGCCTGCAGAGATGCGGGGATACACAATCTGCCATGGTATTGTGCGCATGTGTGTGTGATGAATGCTTGATTGTTTTAGGGTGGATATCTGACATATCTGGAGCAGAGACTGTGAACATTCTGCTCATTAGATGAAAAGGAAGGTGAGTGATGGATGAGCAATGAGAGAGCGAAGGGGAGGACAGACGTTGGATGGACAGACGGATAGTGACAAGAAATAATCACATTGAAATATAAGAAATAATGAAAGTGAGAGATGAGAGATGGCGATGAGCTCTGCAAACCCGAAGAGAGGAAATAAGGAGATGATCATTAAGTTTACGAGAAGAGGTAAGGAAAGGGAGATGATTAGGCAGATGCACATTTACATCCTGGTTATTTAGGTGAGTATTTGAGGAGAGAATCAAGCTGTGGCAATCGTCTCTGTCAGTCCTTGAATAAAGTGCAAACACAATCGTTCTGTAAGTGGGAAACTGTTCAGTCTAATAATACTCCCAATAACCATATAATTACAGTGATTGCAATTCTGTGTCATTATTATTCTGCAGCTTTGAAAGGATTCGGGGAAGCCGAGTCGGTAGGAAAAAAAAACTGTCATGAATTCAGAAAGACTCACAAAGTGTTGAGTACGCGCCTTCCTTAAAGATGCATGGTGTGTTTTTTGGGGCGAGCAGATAGGAGTCACAAGACGCTCTGAAAAAGAAGTTCTTAAATGGAGCTGAGGCAACAATAAGCCTGCCTCTTTGTATCGGGAGAGGAGGATCACTGAGGCCACGCTGTGACTTTAGAACTTCAAACACACTCCAGCAGATCCAATTTCTCTGTGCGGACACTTTACTTATTCAGCACTAAGGCGCAATGAAAGACTTGTTTGATATTCCAGGAGTTCTAATTTGTTTCCCAAAGCGGCTTTACAGAAGACACTTTTTTCTGACTGTGAACACGACCTTACCCAAGCCAGGCATTCTGCATTACTCTTACAGTAAAGTGGCTACAAGACTTTAATCAGCCCAACGATTTCACTTTGAACAAACACAGCTTGCTGTCTTTTGAGTGTCCTCGTTTAACATCAAGTAGATGAACAACCCACTTTATTTAACAAAAGAAGACTTTTCCCCAAAGCGTAGTCTCGCATTGACGGAACTGTCTCCACAGCGCTGCCGAGTAAGGTCTGGCTACGCCACACATGAATTCCAGCAAAGGAGAAAACTTCTGGGTTGTTCACATTTCTTTAAACCACTCACAATCGTCTTGGGTGGCACTAAGCTCCGGACGCAGCGACGGTGGCTCTGTAACGTCTTGGGAAGGGAACTAAGAACCCATAAAACACAGGGCTTTACAGTAGGGGAGAGAAAAGAATTTCTCCCAGGAAACGCGTGTTCATCTCTGTCACGACCAAGGCGTAGACCCTCTCCTACGCTTTGAGAGTGAACCAAACCAAAAACCAAATTCTGGTCAGGCCAATTACATTGTGCATTGGGCGGCCTTGACATAAGGATGGCAGAGTTGCGACGGTACCGCATGAATTCTCTGCTACTTCTGTCTCACGTGTTGCACTCATCTATGGTGATCCATTTGAGAAGTTATTTATGTAGGAAGAAGATGGCTGCCGCTGCTGGAGAACAGCGGTCTGGCCAATCCGCTTTGGCCGCGACTCTGGAAGACTTGGAGCTGAGTCATTTTTAAAAAAAGAAGCTGTGTTTGGAGTTTTGCCGACGGGATAGCACAAAGGTTTAATCTATCAACTAGCGTTGCTCTGATTGGTTGAAGCGCTATCCTATTGCGTACAGAGGGAATTTAAAAAAAGACAACCGTTAGTCCCGCCCCTCAAATTGAGCCCCGCCAACAGGGAGTTCCGAGATCCAACATCTTGACGTGGGTCTGGCTTGTCCCACATCGAGGGCTCTGTCGTCAACTCTATCTGTAGAGTGTATCGAGAAAACTGTAGATATGAATTGACACTATAAATAAAATTGAATTGAATTGTTGTGCTAGGATCGTGGACCATTGAATCGACAAATTGATGCAGATCGATGCAGCTACACCGCTAAAATGAAAAAATAAACAGGTTTGTGAAGACCTTCAGTAACCCCAAACTACTTCCACTGCCTCAGGCGTTAACCTCCGCCACCCAACCAGCGGCGAGCTCATGGAGCCGTGACGGGGAGAGAAAGGCGGCTCTGACCCGGGGGACAAAAACAGTTTCAACTTCATTTCGTTACAGACTCACAGAGGTGAAAGCTCTCGCACCACGTTAGCTTAATGAATGGATGCTTCCTCCATCTGAGGTCAGCCATGCGTACACCTTCTAACCCCCCCCCGACCCCCTTTGTCATGACTTATTATGGGTAGGCTGTTAACACTGGAAAAGCCTTGTTTGTTTCAGCCCGCAGCCTTTGTTAAGCTGATTTATTCTCTGTTGCTCCAATGGCAGCATTAGTTTCATGGCGGAAATTTAAAGTTCAACGAGTCATAAAAGAAAAGTCTGAGAAGGTGATCAGCTTCATAGAGATTCTAATTTGAGACACCATATAATTACAAAACAAATATTCACATTACCAGAACATTGGCAATATTTTTCTGTCTCATCTCTTTTGTAATTTGACAGTTTTAATATAGGGCTCGGCGATATAGAAAAAAACTAACACCACTGTTATATTCTTCACCAAATAACTCAATGTTGATATTGTGACTATATTGTATAGTTGACTGTTGGGGCTTTCACAAAATGTAATTTACACAACGAGATTTTCCATAAATATTCCCCAATACATTCTCGGGTAAAGGTAGATAATAGAACAGCTAGAACAGTCTGGAGAGTTGGGAAATGACATCACTTTACGATGCAGCCTATAAAACTAGGAAAAGACATAACTAACCACATTATATATATATAACCATATTACATAATACAATATATCCAAAGTTGAAGACGATACCTAGTCTCATATCGTGATATTGATACAACATTGAGCGCTTTTCTAGTCTTAATGACTACTCAATGCACTTTTATATAGTAGAGGAACCATACGCCGCACATTCACACACATCTACATTTTCTACGATGGCACAGCATCGGGAGCTAATCGGGCTTCAGTGTTTTGCCTAAGGACACATCAACATGGCACCGCAGGACCACGGATCGAACTTCCGACTGGCAGGCGACCACCCTGCCACTGATCCAGAGCTTGTGGAGCTTCATTACCATTGGGACTGTTGTGGAAGTTTCTGTAGAGCAGGAGAGGAACTGTTTTGGAGAGTGAGACTTCGTTGGACTAAAATAAAGCCAGCTGCACAACTGAGTTAAGGTTTGGGATTCGGTGGGATTTTGTTATTCCCTGGAGAGAAGTGGGGAGACAGTTTTCACAGATTTAACGCAGTCACAGTGTGACATCATCTTGCCAAATTAAAACAGTAGCATCCCCGTCTTATATCCTGTTTCCCCTAGAGGTGAAAATGACGTGTTTTGGAAAACAAGTCTAATCTTACAGACAAGTTGGAGCTTCTTCCTGACCCTGGACCTGCTTTGATAAACGTAGAACTGAACTGACGTCTCCTTCAGACCCAGACAGGGAGGACACACAGGGAAGGGACTTTCAAAGCCATACAACCTGTAAAGCATTGTGAATAAGTATATGAATAATCATATTAACATATGCAAATCATAGAAGGATATATTAAATCACGCTTAAATGTAATTTTTCCATTACAGTACATATCGCTGCGAAAAAGTAATGTGCTGTAATTTGTATGTATTCCACAGTTTTCTTGCTGTATGCAGCACACTGACGGCTGCTGCTCTTGTCCTCGTAGGGAGGGGGTGGCAGTGGATGGACGCTCCTTTTCTGACACCTCGGGGTGCTCTGTACCTGGCTAAAAGTCTCCTTTTGTTGACGAAACTCAACTTGTAACCACTTCTTGGCTAAACTTAACTGTCATAGGACCGCTCGATCGCCTACATTTTTAATGATATCACACAAATTCGTGTGCGTGTGTTTTTTTGGATGATATCATAAGATATATAACATAGATGGATAGATAGATATTTATTGATCCCAATAAAATGGGAAATTATAGTGTTGCAGCAGCAAAATCAGTGCAAATGATTTGCTCAATGGCACTTCGACAGGGGCACACTCCGTGTCTTTTTTCGTTTCGCTGCCCAGATCCCGGCCCCCAACATCTTTTTTTTAGCTCCGCTCTATCTCTGTCCCACATTCATTAAAACAACAATTTTCTAATTCAGTTATTGTACAACTGAGACACCCAGAGATAAAAGAAACCACAGAACCAAAGAAAGGAACAACAAAACCTTGGACTGCATTTGTTTCTTCCCTCTGTTCTTTCATGCTCCGGTTTTTTATTGGTCCCCATGTGGCCTGGGTGAGTCCTGCCCTCTGTTCTGCTCCCACTGATCAAACACAGCAAATCCCCTTCTCTCCTTCCTACATAAAAAAACCTCTCAAATGGATCACCACATAGGAGTACAACATGTGAGACAGAATAGATTAAAGTCTGTCGTCGTCGTCTTGACAACACATTTGTATATATACCAAAAAACAACAAAACACAGTTGGTTTGACACAAGTCCTATAGAAACAGTTCCGTTTATTATTATCCCAAATGAATCCCATATCCAAGGGGCTTAGGATGGCCAAAACGGCATCTGTGCTTGGGTGTGACAAGATGGCTCCATAGTTCCCCCTAACAGTTTTCAAAGTAAAAGCCCTCTCCTTTAACCCTCATGTTGTCCTCATGTTGTCCCCATGTTGTCCTCATGTTGTCTTCATGTTGTCCTATATCAGTGTTCTTTTTAATTCCCCAAAATAACATGATTGATTCCACCCAACGCTCTTGCCAAGTACAAATCTCTACTTTCATTCATTTTGGGGCATCATATTCAATTTTATAGCATTTGGAGAGTTTCTAAATAGTATTGAGTAAAAGTTGACATATTCCAGTCTGTGATAATCATCAACATCCATTCCTTTAATTTTAGTCTCAATAATTCCTAGATCTGCTTTTCTAACTCTAACATTAGGTATAATTACCCATAAATAAGGTTGATTGACACTTAATTCCCAAAATAACTTGTTAGTGTTACGTAGTGTTGAAAACGTCCCCGTTTCCCCTTATGAGGTCATAAGGGGCAAGATTACCTCCTTTCTCTGCTTTGCCCGCTTAGACAATTTGGTCCCCCATGAGTGAGAGACATCATGTCTTCCAAACGAGCAAAGGGACAGTTGGTTAAGGTCGCACCCCCAGTTTCCACCTTGCCGCCCCCCCCCCCCCCCCCCCCCCCTCTCCTCCTCAAAAGCTACAGACTCAGAAAAGGCATTTATTACTTAAAACTCATAGCACGACTGGCTCTAGGGGCTGGAATTGTGCACCAAGGCCGAATTGTGGAAAAGAGACTTCAGATACATTATTAGGGGACTACTAAGGACTATATAAAGATCCTTATTAAACCGAGCAGAAATAACTAGATATACTTATTGTGTACGCGTGTGCGCGCACATCTATGGCATCCTTATTAACTGTGGCAGGACATATCCAGCATGCATGCACGCATTTCTATGTGTTTGTCGTGCATGTGGACAAGCGTTTCTGTGCTAAATAAATGTATAAAAACCATAGAAAAGAGAAAGGAGGAGGACGACTTGCAAATGCAAGGTGAAGAGGTTAGAAAGGAAGAAAAGAGAGAAAAGGAGAACTAATAAAGAACACATGTCTGCTATAGCTGCGTGCTAAATGCTCATGCTTTCCTTGCATTCTGTATTTCTCTTAGCAATAGAAAGTAGCAAAAGGGACAATATTGCTAAAATGGCATGGTATCCCATTAAAGTCCTTGACAAATATCTAAGAGAACCCACTGTCACTAATTACATGTAAATACAAAAAATAACATTATAACTACAGCATGTCTGCCGTGAAAAGATAAGGATAAAGGTAAAGTATAAATAGAAGATAAGACCAGACTGAAAGTAAAATTAAAACTGAGCCATATTCAAATTATTCCTGTGTCCTTGCCATGGCCCGCGAGACGATTAGATTCACTCCTGCAAAACTGCAGCGAGAGAGAGTGGTGTTGTAAGAAGCTGCACCCCTTTAAGTCAGCAGATCTGTAATCCTTTAGACACACTGGTAGTCAGTGGAAATCTCATATCAAGATGGCTTATATAAAACATGGGCACTTTGGACTCGTATCACTGCAGCAGCCACTGCAGAAAGCTATAAATATATACATTTACACTACCATTCTACTGCAGGGAAATAACAGCTTTCCAGAATTCCAGTCAATTTCAACATGTAGCTCTGTTTTCTTTAATTTATATTGCTGAGAGTAGAGAGATAAATGATACCAATCTGTGCTGTCTACACCATGTTATCCTCCTGCTAATGTTAGCGCCCAACAGGCTTAAACAGGGCAAGTTATGAACTTTTTTTTAGCCTATGTACATGCTTAAAATGTCACAGAAAGACATAAAAGTTGCGTTAAATGAGCCAGTCCACATACCTCGGTTTATTTCCTGTTTTCCGGTGAAGTCCACACCAGTCGATTGTCAAAACCTTTCTGCTTTTCTGTCACATGTCCTGCAGTCAGATTCACAGTGTTCACTTGGAAGGAATAACTACACATGGCTAGGCACTGGTAGTGACATTTTGAACATGTTAAGAGGCAAAAAACAAGTTTAAAACTTGCGTTGTGTAACCCTGGTGTTGTCTTCCCGTCAAAATTGGAAATCACAAACACTTTTGCTGACGCTTTTTTATCAATGTTTTAACATTTTCTTACATTTTTGTCCCATTTTCCAACACGTTTGACGCTTTTTGGTCAATAAACCACATCTGTAGAAAATTAAACCTAATGTTTGAGCTAGAAAAGCAGAAATGATTAGGAAATATTTAGACCGAAATTAAAGGAATGGATGTTGATGGATAATCACAGACTGGAATATGTCAACTTTTACTCAATACTATTTCAAAACCACTTCAACGGTTTTTTTCAAATGCTATAAAATTTAATAAGACGCCCCAAAATTAATGAAAGTAGAGATTTGTACTTACTTAAGAGCATTGTTTGGAATCAATCATGTTATTTTGGGAATTAAAAAGAACATTGATATAGGACAACGGGTCAATTTGACCCGAGGACAACATGAGGACAACATGAGGGTTAAGCCTGTTGGGTGCTACCACTAGCAGGAGAATAAGTCAGTGCAGACATCACTGATTGGTTTCATTTGTCTCTCTACTGACAGCACAAATTTAAAAATAAAACAGAGCTACATGTTGAAATTGACATAAATTCTCCTTTAAAAATTAAACTATTAAGCTTTATTCGTAGCTGACAGACAATACCAGGGCTTCTGGCGGTTTTGCAAGGTACTATTTCTTTTCACACTAAATCTAGCAGCCAATCAAATGACATTATTCTAGGTCAGGGGTCAACTCTCAATTTCTGCGTTCCATTTCCAACAGAGGTTTCTCAGGTTTTACAAACTCAAAGGATTATTTCCATAGAAATGGCTTCTACACCTACAGTAGGCCTAGCTAGGCTACATGCAGAATGATAGTTCAGAAGTGAAAGAAGGGCTTGTGTTGTGGATTTGCTTTTTACTTTTCTGAGCTCGAAGAGAGACTTCAGTCGCTCGTCTTCTACAGTACATATCCACATGTAGCCGATGCGCGATTGACTGACTTGTGCGACAACTCGTGAGTTATCGACATCTCCCGAGTCACGGAGGACTCGAAAGTGAGTGAATCCCGTGGTCTCTGAGCTTCTGGCTCTGAGTCTGTGGGTGAAGAAGTTCCTATAACCTGTCTCGGACTGTCTCTCTGCTCACCTAGTCACTTCAGTTGACTTGTTGAGTTGTACGTTTTTGCAGCTAAGATGGCTCGGACTAGTAGTAGTTAATGTTGCAAGAGGTTGATTGTAGTAGGACTCAACTGATCCAAGTTACTGATACTAAAGACTCCAAGAGTCAAGTGAAAGATCCGACTGAGTCACAACTCAAACAGGTTTAGTATCGAAAAGAAAACCAACAATTTATTAACAAAATACAGAAGTGATCTTTTCCTCAGAACATCTCAGGAACGCTTACATGTATTTCATAAGTGACCCACTGTTTGGATCCTGGACTGCCCAGTTAGATTATAACGGCAGGCTTACTTGTCCAATTAGATTACAGCAGGGGTCCTTGATTGTCCAATAGAATTAAGAAGGAAGTCAGGAGCCTTTGTAAGTGTGTTTGTGTGTGTGTGTGTGTGTGTGTGTGTGCGTGTGTGTGTGTGTACGTGTGCGTGTCCGTGTCACATTAAGCTCCTGTTGGCTGCTGTCTCGATTTAATCAACTTGACACACCAGGTGGGACGGAGTTAATCACCCCGACCTGACTCGGAGAAAAAGAAGCCGTGGGTGCGTTCAATTTGAGTTTGTCATGCTGAATAAGGAGCTGGGATGGGAGAGTTATGACGGAGGGAGGGGTGAAGGAAGCCACAGAGAGAGAGAGAGAGAGAGAGAGAGATATCAAGGGCACGTGAAAAAAATACAAGACCGTATTGTGCAGAATAAACATGGGCGCTGAATGTTCTTATGGGGTGACTGAGCAAGAAAAAAAAAAAGACTGCCCACTCATCAGCTGCTTGCTTCTCCTGAATCATGTCATGACTCAGTCAGTGGCTCTGCGTAGCTCGATGTATTCAGCACTTGTTTACCATTGAAAGGTAAAAGGAGTCAGAGCATGAGTCTATTGACACCAGAAAGACTGAAGCATGTATGTATCATCAACTGAAGGGGGTACTCTAAGTGTAATTGTCACTACAGTCTTAACCTAACAGTAGCTTGGGCCCCCATCAGGCCCCCTGTGTAAGAGCACTCAGCCGTGCAGCCGGCTTTGTCCAGTGGTCACTGGCGGTATTGCAACAGTGATAATGTCCCCCGTTGGTCCTATAGTAGGGATATTAGTAGAATCATAAACATTAGGTGAGTGGGTGTATTTGACCTCAGCCTGGCCTGAATGCATGGTCATGCCGGACAATGGCACTATTATAAAAAGCAATCCGATCACGATTGTTTTGTGGTTGGTATCCTATCATCTTTGGGGGAGACCCAGGACTAGGTAGGGGGACGTCCAGCTGGGAGGAGGCCTCGGGGAAGACCCAGGACTAGGTGGAGGGATTATATCTCCAACCTGGCCTGGGAACGCCTCGGGATCCCCCAGTTGGCAAGGTTGATGTGGCCCGGAAAGGGAAGTTTGGGGTCCCCTTTTGGAGCTGCTGCCCCTGCGACGCGAAAACGGATAAGCTAACAAAGATGGATGGATGGATGGATGGATGGATGGATGGTTGGATCCTATCATCTTCTGGCTTGACCTCTGTGAGTTGATACTGAAAGCAGGTATGAGACCTTGGAAAACAGAGTGACGTAAAGCAAGGTTCAGTTAACAATGTTCTAAAGTCTTATTGGTACACACAAGTACATGTTCTGTACATTTTTTTAACAATTCCTTCATTAACTTCAATGATGTGAGTAGATGGATTGTAAAGGGACACCAAAGGAGAGAAGGATTGGTTCAAGGTAGTTTTGCGCAGATACATCTCCAGAGCAGAAAACATTATAACAATTCATAATCCCAATTAAGAGAGATGAGAGAAGCTTTGTTCAGACTTTTCAGAGAATGGAATGTAACATATTCACAGCAAAGTGAATCTGCGCGTGTTTGTGAACTAGAAGGTCTTAGAGGATTTATAAAATTTATAATGCAAAAGTTTTCATTTGGAGTGATAAACCCACAAAGAAGTATTTCAACCTGAACCCTACAGTACAGGTGCAGTGGTGGAAGAAGTATTCAGATCCTTTACTTAAGGAAAAGTCCTAGTAGGACAGTGTAATAAGGTTCTGCATAAAGTAAACGTTCTGCATTGAAAATGTTGCTTACTTCAGCTGCTACTGAGAAGTTTTTTTTTTCTTCCAAGAAATTAACCCTCTTATAGCAAGAGTTACAACAAGCTAAAGAGTGTAAAAAAATAAAACTGGGTTCAGGGATTACTATTGCATGGTAAAAGTACGTAACTATCAGCAGGAAAAGTACTTAAAGTAATAAAATAAAAGTACTAGATGTAGATAAGCCCTCCCATTTTAGAAATTGGAAACGACCCAAACTGTTGCGTGTTAAATGGTTTGATAATTTCAGATGGACTTTTAGGCCGTTTCATTTATTATAAAACATCATATTGATAAACTACGTGTTTGTGAGTGTGTGTGTGTGTGTGTGTGTGCAAAACTCTTAATTTGTAAAGTAACTAACCCTTGTGTTGTCCCTTTGCTTCAAAAACTGACTTTTTTTATAGTTTTCACAAAAAACACCTTACTACCACTAGTTTTACTACTAGTACTTTTTGGAATTCATGATCAAAAACCCTCATATATGTAAAATTATACCTAATATTTGAGTTAAAAAAAGCAGAAAAGTTGAATTATTTTGAGTAATAGTCAAGATCAGAGGAATGAAAGTAATCAATTGTATTTGCAAAGAGTGTTTTATGGACTCCAAGCCATTTTTTGTGTGATTATTTGGGTTACTTAAGTACAGTGCTTGAGAAAATGTACCGAGTTACGTTCCACCACTGAGTATGTGCCATATGTAGATGTTGTGGGAGCAGTCTCGTGGTACAGAGACATGCAATAAACTATGTTGTACTTTTGTCTTCCAGTCACCTGGTGCTGTCTGTCTTTGTACTCCATGCACAACTTTGAAACGGCTCATTCACGTTGCTCTGGTGGACAAATACCTCGGGGAAGACAAGCTGTGTTTGACTGCATGAAAGACACATGAGGAGTGCTTCTTTAAACTCCTCTTACCACTGATGTGTCAGCCATGTCCAACTGACATTGTCTCGGACATCGGGTCAACACAGGACAGCCCAAAAACTGTAGAAGACGTAGTGGCATAGAAATAGAGAGATAAGAACTGAGTTAGACTTTGAAGAGAACTATTTAAATACCACCACTGTGACAATGGTAATGACTTAGATAGTAGAAATAACGCTGGTAGTCTTGACAACGACATCCTGATAGCTATGCAGTTTGTTGGCCGTCATCATGATGAGCATGAAGATGAATATATGATAGGAAGGATTGTGACATGGCTGTTCTAGTACCCAAACCATTTATCTTGTGTGTTATGTGTGCTCCAGTGTGCTGCCAGTCTAAATGTTGCTGATGAAGGCTGATAGTAATGAGGTCAAACAGGAGACATGTGTTGGCTTCAGCCGTCCGAGAGAATGAGAGGCAAAAGAAACATGAAAGCTCTTGGATCTGTTCAAGACCAGATGCTAGTCTCGCATTGCCAGACCTATCTGCACATCTGCTGTGGAGTAAGGTCTGGGTACACCAAGTACACGCTGAGATAGGGGGAAAAGAACGCTCTGTTTTTGTGTTGTTTTGGTTTGCATTTCTCTAAACCAATCACAATCGCACTAGTCTCTGAAGGAACTAGAGAAACCTTGTCTCGTCTAATGAGTGTTGACCAGATCTTGTCACACCTCCAGTAACCCAACATTATTCATTTATGCATCATTATTACTTATAATCCGCTATTCCCAGCGCTGTTTTGTGAGTAGGACTAGATGCACACTGCTACTGATGGTTATAGATCACTTCACCCTGGCACCTGGCCTGAGCTAGCATCTAATGTTACAGCACTGCAATTCCCACTAGACCACGTGAGTGACGGCTAGCTGTGACTATCGGCGTGCAAGATGCCGAAGAAGTCAAGCGTACGAGGATGACCCCTAAAAATCGGACCCGCCAGATACGCCAAAGAAAACATCCCAAATCTACGACAAGTTCCACAAATCACCTGAAAGCTGTACAAAACAGCTGCGACTTGATAAAGTAAGATTGCCATTGGACCTTTTCAATTATATGTATGTATATATATTTCACCAGGCGCCTCCTGGTACGGTATCATCACGATACGTTTGTCACAATACGATATTATTGCAATTTTAAACATATTGCAATAGTCTGCGATATATCGCAATTTATAACCTTTTTTCCAACTTCTAATTTTTCCCAATTTCAAATGTCCCCAAAAGGAAACTTAACTTGACGCCTGTGTTATGATGCATTAACGCCAGTGAAAATATCACGATGTGCTGTATTGATATTTTCCCCCACCCTTACTAAATTAAAGTAGTTTTAATGTCCACTCCATTGGACAGTCAATAGAAGAAACCCTTGCATGTCCCTGTGTTAACTACAGCCAGGGATCCTCAGTTTCCAGAGACGTCCTGTGAAAAGGGACATAAAGGATGCATATAGGTGTGCAAGCTTTTTTTTCTCCGAGAACTTGTAGCTGACTTCACAAGCTCACTTCTTATTGGCTGTTGAAACAGCTGACGTCCCTAACATTCTGGAACCAGCCTCTGGCGACATGACCAACTGACTAAAGATGCATGTTTCATGCAAAAAATGAGAGTTCCTCTTGTCTTCCCTTTTTGCATCCATCTTGAAAATCATATGGTTTCAGGACATTATGTATTTATTTTATTAATCTAAATTCTATAACTCATGTTTCTCACTTCCTGCGTGTCAAAAACGAGTCTGGAGTCATCACCTACGGCTGCTGTACCACGGTGAGTGGGCTTGCAAACTGTTTAAATTCCAGTTGAGTTATATCCGACGTGTTCTGTCATGTCTTGTGACCCATGTGAGATGTGGACCTTACTAATTCACAGAAACGTTCCCAAGTTATGTCCAACCTAAACGAACGAGAGAGAGAGAGAGAGAGAGAGAGAGAGAGAGAGAGAGAGAAAAAACATCAAACTACCAATTTCTAGCGTGGAGTCTGAGGTCACGCTCTCTTCTAGCAGACGAGTGATGAAAATACGCAGCGGGAGTCAGTGCCAGCAGACTTCCACATCCTTTCTCTCCGCGGACAATTCCCTTCAAACGCTCCACTGTTGACACGGGAAAAGAGGAAAAGACCTTTTCCCTCGGATGGTGACAACTTCCTTGACACTTAAGGAGGTGACGGCGCCTCTGCGACCAGCTACAAGTCAGTTGAAATCCAGCGGCTTCAGTTGAAAAGAATTTAGGACATTGAAAACAACAACTTGTGCTTAGAGCACACTGTAGATTAATGAATTGATTGCATCATGCAGGAGCCTAATGCAATATCCCTGCAACAAACACTAACTGTGTGAGCATGTCATGGTTTAGAGTAAGAATACGTTTTGCTTCATCTCTGTAGTCGTTTTGGAGCAATTTAACTGCTCGTGCCACTGATGATATTTACATCATAATGTTAGACATGTGAGTTACATAGGCCAACTGGTGCTTCCATTGACAGACAACGTTCATCTAACTATACATTGGGGAACCTTTGTTTGTATGTGTGTGTCATTCAAGCTATCCCATATGCGCAAAAGACGTCACACACCCCAATTGCCAACGTTTGGTCAGACTTTTGAGATGCCCTTAGAATCTCTTTTTTTTATAGTGACAATTCTAGAAACCTTCTGTAGAAGAGAGACGGCAGTAGTGTCTCACGAGCAGTCTGTGTAAGAGAAAGTGGAAATTGAAGTGAAAGGTGTTTTTATGGACTTTAAATATCTATGAGTGTGTATGTATATCTCTACTTTTCACTAATTTTCAATTATTCAATTTTATAGAATTTAAAAACAAATTGAAGTGTTTTTGAAATAGTATTGAGTAAAAGTTGACATATTCCAGTCTGTGATTATCATCAACATCCATTCCTTTAATTTTAGACTCAATAATTCCTAATTTCTGCTTTTCTAACTCAAACATTGGGTATAATTTCCAAAAACTTAGGTTTATTGACCATAAATTCCAAAAATTGCTGTAAAAGTAAAGTTAATAAGTTAGTGTTACGTAGTGTTAAATGTCAAAAAAAGTGACAAACATTGAAAAAAGTGACAAGAACATAAGAAAAAGTTAAAATCATTGATTAAAAAGCAAAGCATAAAAGTGTCGATTTTTGCACTCCTAAGATTTTGAGAGTTTTTCTCTAGTTGAATTGTGACTTCCAGACTCATTGGTTACTGGTGTGTTTTATGTTTCCATACATTTACATTATAGTACTGTTTAATAAACCTACTGCTTGGACATGTATGTGATCATCAGTGACGTCACCCATTGGTTTGCAAACTGCCGTTTTTAAGCCAGGAGTTGGCATTTTGGCCGTTTATGCATAATAATTGTGTATATACAGTATACATGTTGTGTGTATTTGCTATCTAGCAATAACAAAGATATAATACATGCAGGAATATATGTACAATTGAATGAGCAGTGGGAAAAATGTGTCTTTTTTTGGACAAATTACACATACTATTTAGTGCAGTGTTTTTTGTAAAATCCCAATTTCCTAGCAGAGTCTCCTAAATTATGGGTAACTGCCTCTAAAACGGATACAGGGTTGCAGACCTACATTGAATTCTCTCAAAGTTCTTAGCAGAGCCTTTAGGGACTCTGTGATTGTGCAGTTGAACAGTTCCAAGCCCTTGTGGACTCAGCAGGAGTTGTTGAGTGTGTACACCAGGGCTTAGCCTGAGTGTGTGAAACCTGTGATGTCCCAGCAGCCTTTGCCTTCTGCCCACTGCACGGTGCATGTTGTGAAATTTAGGTTTCACCTCCCTGTGACCCTTAGTAGCGGAGGAAAGGAAGGGGATGAGGGGTAGAGGCAGTCCTGGATCTTTTATGCAGTCTACGGTTGCCTGGAGCTGTCCGTGGTGCTGAAGTTCAGCATTTAGCCCTGTAGCTCTTGTTTTATCTATTTATCTTTCTGTATATCAATTTCCAAATGTGTACAAATTGCAAACATGGATAAGTGGCTCATTTCAAACTGGACTGACTTGTTTTTGAGGGGACTGGCGAGCTGCCCATGGTTTGAATGGTTTACTCCCACAACTGTCAATCACAGTAGTCCAAATTAGGTGCAAATGTTGTTTGTTTTTAATTTAAAGATTTGTTTTCTGTTGCATTTTTAGGCGTTTATTGACAGGACAGCTGTAGACATGACAGGGAAGAGCTTTAGAGAATGTAGGACCCAAGTGCAGAGGCCGTAGGCCAAATAGAGCTCGAATATTTAATAAAGGAAAATCCATCCAAACAAAAAGTGTCCAGCAAAAAACAGCAGGTAGAGAAATCTAGGAATACGTACAAGACAAACAATACTGATATATAATACCTAAAAGGACACTGGAATTATGTGCAATTTACGACGTGCAGTATTTAATATTTAACCATTCATTTCATTACTGTGCAATATTTGCTAATTTATTATTTTGGACTTAACTATTTAATTTCATTACTGTGCAATATAAAATACTCAGGAATTTTGACACACCAAACTATATTTTTGCACAATGTTTATACAAAAATATTTTATATTTGTATTTTGATGCTCTCAGGACTGTGCAGCAGTTCCCCCCCCCCCCCCTCTTTTTTCTGCACCACCTATATTTTATGTTTTTTTATTTTGTATTTTTATATTTCGTGTCGACACTGTAAAGGAGTTTCTATAATCTCGTTGCACCGGTACTGCACATGTGTGTAATGACAATAAAGGCTTTCTGAAACACGCAAACCAAAGCCACGTCGGAGCTAGACCAAGACCCGCTGTGCTGAGGGGTCAACCTCCATATTTGGGCGCCTGCTCTGCCAACTGAGCTATCCGGGCGCCCCACATATTTATTAAATACATATTACAAGTAAGCATGTAAAAGTAGACCATATGAACATATGCATTTACTGCAGTGATATAAAGCTGCAACTAACAATAATTTTTATTGTCAAGAATATCCTGGATGAATGGGTTAGTTGTGACGTTGTGTTTCCCAAAGCAAGAGGGGACGTCCTCCAATGTCTCGTTCTGTCCACAACGCGAAGATGTTCAGTTTGCTGTCACAGAGGAGAGAAGAGACTAGACAGACATTCACACCTAATAAGCTGTCACCAGAGAACTCTTTCATCAAAAAATGACTCAAACTGATTAATGGCTTATCAAAATAGTTGGTGAATAATTTAATAATAAACAGCTAATCAGTTACTGGATTGATATTTTCAGCTCTACAGTGATGTGTTCAATATATTTGCTCTACTCCAGCACTCCAGGATCTGACATGAAACGCATACAGTACGAGGAGGGGAATGTGCTGAGTCCCAGCTTTGGGGGAGTTAGGGGGGAGGGGGGGGGGGGGGGGGGGGGGGGGGGGGGGGGGGGGGGTCACATCCATTACGGCTGAACAATGTAGGACTTGCAACCCTTTTTACCCTTGAGGGCATGTATTAGAAGTGTGGCAATTTCTACACGTAAACACCTTCAGGTAAAAGATGTGAGTCAGCGCCTCCGAGTCATTATGTCATGGACCCAAAGCCAAACTCTCTGAATGCTTCCCAACCTTCATGGAAATGTTTCCCTCTGCAGATTAGTTTGTATTTCAGAGTGATATTTAGACAAGATATGATAATACTTTATTCATCCCAGAATGGGGAAATTCCTTTGTGACAGTGGTTTCAACATTAAAAAGCAAATTAACAACGAACAGATAATGTGCAAAAAGCACTGAATGAACCTAAAGTGGTTAGAAAGTTGTATGAAAAGCATAGAAAGTATTTTTAAAGTAACGTCAGGTGGCCGTAGTTCGAAAAATAATAAATAATTAAGTGGCGTGAAATTAAATTGAATAGAATAATGTGCAATTAAATAAGGAACCATGATATAAATTATATTGAAGCGTGACGTGTGTGATGTCAAAACTGTAACTGGGAGTACAACGATCTGGTACCAGTTCACGGGTATTAAGTTACGGGTTAGACCGCCGTTCCAGTGCACTTTCAGGGGTAGAAGGTTGTGAAAACCTGGCCCGCCTTGAACGCAGCGTTATTAGAGGAACCCATATATGGTTGTCTAGTTTAGAGGGACTGGTTGCAAACTTTAGCCCAGCTATGTTGACCCGCGCCGGATTTGCCTCTGCCTTTTGCAAAATATACGGTGAGGCACGCTCCAGGACCAGGACTCATTGGTTTCATGGATGGGACACGTGTGTGTGTTGAGGGAGAGACTTTGTCTTGGTTTCATGTCACTTCAAGTGACACCGGTCAACTTCTGATCACCAACCAACAGGGGAGCTGAGGAATAAGTCAGAGTGGGTTCCAGTGTTGGAAGCTTTCATCTTTTGGCTCCACTTTCAACGGCCTTACACACACACACACACACACACACACCCACACACACCCACAGAACTGCTTCACATGCACATGCAGGCCCACAAGACACAGACTCTGAAGAAGAAAAAAAAACTAGGGCATCAAAAGTCCCGAAGGCTTTGAGCTACAATTTTTTTAGCATAATCAGGAAAGAAAGTGAGAGATGAAGAGGGCAAGAGAAAGAGAGAAAGAGAGAGAGAGAATCTGTAATTAAATTAATGCATGGAGAAAACGAGGAGGAGAACGCGGAAAAACACAAATATCAGTAGCAGACTGGAAGCACCACACTGACATTAAAGTCGATTATAGAGACGGCTTTTATTTTTTTCTTCCTGTTTTCTTCTGAAGAGTGTTAAAACACACACACACACACACACACACACACATATACACACAAGCAGCCTACAGTTCAGCTGGTGTCATCAGAGAGGGAGTCCCTACGAGAGAGCAAACAGAGGGAGAGAGGGAGAGAGGGAGAGCGCCAGAGAGAGAGAGAGAGAGAGAGAGAGAGAGAGAGAGAGGGGTGCATGCACACAAAAGTTGTTCCTCCCTCTTCATCCTCTGCTCTTCCATGAGGAGAGAATTACCCATCCAGTCTGCAACCGGTGTGGAAAATGCTTTTTCTTCAGGCTATTTTGAAAAGAAGGCTCCTCCAGAAAGGTAAAAAAAAAGACAAAAAGCGTTTGTTTCTCTTCATTATCGTACTCATTGGTTTCCCATTTTGCGCTTCTTGCTGCCACTTGAAGCTCCCGATTGGCCCCGGGCCTCTCTCCCTGTGCACGTCAGCTGCCATCCATCACCCTCCATCAGTCGTTGATGTCTCATGTTCTTGATGCTCTGTTGTGGGCTGCAAGCAGCCCAATATTTCCCCGTCAGGCGTGCATTTCTACCGTGACGGACAGGCGGGACTGGGTTTTTTCGTCAGTCACCAAAGACAGGAGACAAGCAGTATAAAGCGGTGCTTTTTGTAACTGAGAGTGCAATCTTTTACCCATGTGGCTTAATGTCATCACCTCCAAAAATAGTTTTAGTATCTCTTAAAGAACTCTTGCTTTGTGTTTTTCGCTTACAGATGAATTATTATAAATTCTATAATGTTTCTATATAGACAGAATGCCTGTGTGGTATTGATTAGCAGTTCACTAGGTTTGTACTCTGTTAAATTATCTTTTTAATGATAGTGCTGTGCATGTTTTCAATTTTTGTATCAGTCGCCTTTGTGAATAGCGACATGGTAATTTGGATTTTTTGCTTTAAATTGACATTCATATACCAACAACTCACTATTAGACACTTCATATGGAAATATTATAGTACTGTGTGCAGCTTAATAATAAAAACATAGTTCATGGTGACGTTCCAGTGCTATACGTTATTTTTAAATATGTCAAAAGTTTTTTTGCGCTTTGTGATGAATTGTGAGTTACGGTGACGTGAAATAAAGTAAATTGATTGAGTGTCATAATAACTCTATAATATTTTCCTAGTGAGGACTTTTGTGTTAAAAAGTCCCTCAGTTACTCAAAGGCACGTAGTCATGTGTTTTATCCGGCAACTATGTTTCAATGTTAATAACCTGATATGGATTATTTAAATTGTACTTTATGGAATCGCATGTTTAATAATATCTCTAAGACATTCCTAGTTTATTCTTCTTTTTTTCTATTGACGCGGTGTTGCTATGAGAGCTAATCTGTTCATTAAAAATGGCCTGATAGGAGGATTTATTGAGTGTTTTCCCTTTCCTTAATATTTCGTGCATTTATTCTTTATCATGACGTTTTCATGATCCTTGGGTTTCTACAGCTCATTTTGCCGTTTGCGCATGGCGCTCCTCCAGCTCACTCTGTCTCTGATTTTAGGAGAGATGTGCGGTTCTTCCCCTCCCTTCCTCTTCTGCTGATTTATTTATGAATTTGGAGATCTAATACTTTGAAATGAAGCTTTGAGATGCAGTGGAGGAGTAGGGATGGGGGCAAAACGCCGCCTATCGCCTGTCAGGGCGCACTGCAGCCTGCCGTGGGATTACTATCACACCAACAACATCTAAATACCCACAGGAAGTGCAAGATAACGTTGCCTTTATTGCCACAGAGGGTAGAAAATACATCACTGTGATATGAACTTCCTTTGTCTGGTGTTTATATTACATAAGTCTCCCAGTAACATAGACACCAGAGTGTTCTGAGTAACTTCTAAGAGCTGAAGACATTAACATTCGAGTTGCAATCTGCAGTTAAAACTGTGACTTCCACAATAACTACATCTGCAAATTCATCCCAATAAATGGAACGCCTTGTAAAGATTTCCAAGAGAACTACTGCTGTTTATGCGTTAATATTACAGGATGTGTGCGATAATAAGGGACTCACACTGTCTTCTAGATAGAGGAGAAGAAGCTTCACTAAAGATCAGTGACATTATGGTGAAGAGGTCAGATCTGAGAGTCACACAGCCATGACTGCACATGCACACGTGCCCTGTGCATCGTTTGGCACCATCTCTGGGTTAGGTGCTTTAGTTTCAAGAACCGGAAATGTCATGACTTCACGTCAAGTCAACGGCCGTCAATTCTGCAATACATGCAAGACATACTGAAGAATAAAAAAATGTGTGTCTCTACGAGCCACGGTGAAATAAGGACAGGTGTAACAAGTCTAGAGATAAATAAAAGATAAGTTATATATTCAAATAAAAGACAAAAAGTAGTATTCATAAGTTCTCATAAGTATTCAGTACAATGAATATATGAATGAATCAATCAATCAATCAATATTTAGAGAAAATGTTTAATCAGAAACCTGTTAAAACACAACTCTTGGTGAGCAGCCACTGCCAGTTGGGGGGGGGGGGGTCGTACATACATTAATTTATTCATTCAAACCTTTATTTAGCTAGGATAAAAAAAACTCAATGAGATTATAAATCTCGTTTATAAGCGTGGCCTGGTAAGTGGCGGCATAAATATGACTCATGATAATTATAGCAGTGGGAAGGATGGGCAAGGGAAATATTTTCGTAACAGTGAAGATAATAGAACTACGACTAGTGCTAATAGTCACAGCGCGGGGCGTAGTAGGGCGTAGAGCGGGACCAACCACAATCCAGATGTTAAAGAAGCGTCATTTAACTCAGAAAAAAAAACTATTTAAAATCAGTAATTTTCTACAAAATTGAACACATATTAAACACAGGTGCTCTGACATGGGGCTCTTTGGATGCTTTTATATAGACCTTAGTGGTCCCCTAATACTGTATCTGAAGTCTCTTTATATAGACCTTAGTGGTCCCTAATACTGTATCTGAAGTCTCTTTTATATAGACCTTAGTGGTCCCCTACTACTGTATCTGAAGTCTCTTTCGCAAACTTCTGTCTTGGTGCAGAATTCTAGCCACTAGAGCCAGGCCCACAATAAGCTTTCCTTAGTATGTGCCATTTCTAAATCCGTAGCTGTTGAGGAGGAGAGCGGGGGGGGGGGAAGGTGGTTGCTGGGGGTGTGGCCTTGACCAACTGCCACTTTGCTTGTTTGGAAGCATGATGTCTCTATCCCATGGGGGGGCAAATTCTCAGTGCAGACAAAGCACTAAAAAAAGGAGGTAACCTTGCCCTTTATGACCTCATGCGGGTCAAGATTCCACATCGGCCCAATCTGAGCTTTTAATTTCTCAAAGGCAGAGCAGGATACCCAGGGCTCGGTTTACACCTATCACCATTTCTAGCCACTGGGGGGCCATAGGCAGGCTGGGAGAACTCCTATTAATGTCAAAGAACCTCATTAAGTGACATTGTCCTTTAACATGTCATTAGATCAAGAAGATTCAGGACTAGACTAAGGAAATTGAATATGAGCATGATATGATATAATGGGAAAAGAAACTGAATGAAATCAACAGCATTCTGCTGCACCTGTTTTGTGGTAAGAAACAAAATCTCAACCATGTGCTGTTTACTGGACAAACCTGCACTGTGAAGTCCTAGATGATGAAACCCTGTACATACTTTACTTTTTGTACTTTCCTCTCCATATCAGGAGGTTAGAAGATCAGCTGTTCAGTGTTCTAGCACTGAAGGAGGTGGTCCTCCTGTCAACACGAGGAACTATCTAACCCATTTTTACTTTATGTCACCATACTGCTACGAGGGAGAAATGTCCCTTTGTCCCTGCTATCATTCCGTGCTTTAGCTCTGCTTTGTAGAGCTGCGAGGGCTACAGGTGGCCTGTGATTTTTTTTCAAAGTCAAAGCCTCTCTGAAGCTTAATAATTCCAAGACCTGCAGATTTGCCTGTGAAGTCACATCAACCCTATTACACACTGACCCTCAGGCAATGGCTTAGCATTGGTGGCTTGACACACTGCGTCTCTTCTCTCCGGGTAGCTGACGGCTTGTTCTGCGGATTCACCACATGCTCTGTCTTTGTCTTCACAGGATATCTTAAAATGGAATCTAACATGATGATCATTATCACTGCAAGTATCAGTGGAGAGTTGTATTACCTAGGGCTTTGCCCATGGAATCGGTTTGCGGAGACTGTTGGTCCATCACACTTTTTCAACGTTGCTGTGAAACTTTGTGGGAAATACCAATGGAATACTTTTCATAAAAGTGCAAAGGTTTCTTCTGAAAGGATTTGGCAAAGTGTCAAAAACCATTAAGGCGGAACCTCTGCACAGATTAAAGTGAAAGCCAGACTTTGTAAAGGTTCTTCAACCTGTTTATGAACTCCCGTTGCCAGACATATCTCCACAACGCTGTGGTGTGACATTCACACACACAGATGTTCTGGGATAGGAGGAGAAAAAAAACACCCTGGTGTGTCTGCATTTCTTTGAACCAATCATAATCATCGAGGGCGCTGCTTAGCTCCAGACCCAGCAGTAGCCTCTGCTAAATAGTCTCCTGAAGGAAACACCATATGCAATATTTCAATCAGGAGAGAAACATGAACATGATGCATGATAGGTTGATATGTCACAGTATTTGGCAATTTGACTCCATTGCAATGTTAAATTGGAAGTGGTATAGATGCCATGGTTATACAGGACTGCAACCCCGATGGCATCAAGACACTGGGGGAGGCGATGAAGAGGTAAAGAAGACGGAAGATCTGGATGGATGTGATGTGGAGCGTGGCATCTGATGGAGGGACCTACCGATGTTGCCTAAAGTGACAACTGACCGCAGCAGATAGGATAGCAGATATAAAGTTTGAATGCAACAATGCAATGGCTCATGGAGATTGTGTAAAAATCTGGTTGGTTTAAGTGAGTCAACACCCAGAGTCAGCTGGTGACAGATGCAGCTCATTAGGTTAGGAGAGAGAGAAATGTGAAGCATATTCTTCCTGAATACACTTACACTGAGCTCCATTAAACAAAGTTAACTGTTGACAGAATACAGTACCATGAGCTATTTAAATTATCCGATACATGAACTTTATTGGCTCTTAGCAGTGCATCTCCATGTGTACTTAGTCCAAAGCTACCCAACCAATCAGTTCCAAACCGTCCCAGTTAGAGAGGAAATGCCATAGACATAATAGTTGTAAATCTTTGTGCTATAATGTCACAAAAGATCCAAGCAGTAAAGGATCCAAGTTTTCTCTAAACCTTTTTTCAGCCATTTTCAGCGTTTAACATTAGCTTGCTAGCTCTGAGGTTGTTTTGGTTATTTCCAGTACAGACAGCAACAACGGGAGGCTTATCATGGCATTGCACCTCCTGAATTTGATCCTGAATGACCTTTAAAGGCCTGCTGGACCACTCCCAAACTGCCCTATGGTCAGGCTGAAGTCACTGCTGCTATAAGTTTTTTATGCAGCAGCAATAACATATTCATGAATGTGTTAGCAAAATGTTAGTTAATTTGGTCCTGCAATGCGTAAATGAGTGATTCTACACAGTAAGGTGTAGGAATGCAAATATGAATGAATGAAAATATGGACGTTAGGACAGGGGAGAGATGGGGTTTAGCAAGTAGTATGTAAGGGGGAAATTCCGCATAGGGAGATTGGTCGGGGGGGTGGATGGGTCAAACACAGGACTTTCACCCTGGAGAGCGGGGTTTGTGTCCCAAGAGTTTACCCTTAACCTAACAGCGTCAAAAAGGACGCCAATAGTCCCAACCAAGCGTGTTATATGACGCTTAAGGAGGCGACCAAGCGTGTTATATGACGCTAAAGGAGACAACCAAGTGTGTTATATGACGCTAAAGGAGACGACCAAGCGTGTTATATGACGCTAAAGGAGACGACCAAGCGTGTTATATGACGCTAAAGGAGACAACCAAGTGTGTTATATGACGCTAAAGGAGACATCCAAGCATGTTATATGACGCTAAAGGAGACAACCAAGCATGTTATGTGACGCTAAAGGAGACAACCGAGCGTGTTATATGACGCTAAAGGAGACAACCAAGCGTGTTATATGACGCTAAAGGAGACAACCAAGCGTGTTATATGACGCTAAAGGAGACAACCAAGCGTGTTACTTGACGCTAAAGGAGACAACCAAGCGTGTTATATGACGCTAAAGGAGACAACCAAGCGTGTTACTTGACGCTAAATGTCTTCTGTAGCGTCAATAACAACAACAAAGGCACCTGACAAAGCATCTGTATTTTACGAGATGGGAGTGAGAATATGTTGAGGATTCCAAAATCTAAGATGACATCTAGTCTCATGTCGCGATATGGATACAACATGAATAAATCGCCAAGCCCTAGCTAGAACCCAACCAGCATGCCGGATTTGAGCTGCCTGTTTCATAATCAAGTTCATCATAACGTCTCAAAGTTACCATCCTATCTTTGTGGAAACATTTAAAGTAACTTTGTTGCCGTCTCCGACCCGCCTTATTTCCCTCGTTATTTCCTCAACTACCTTTCTTGCATTTCCTCTCCCTCTATCTCCACCCTTGCCTATGTTCCCCTCTCTTCCTGTCTGCCCCTTTTCCTCTCCTCCGTTGCTCCTCGCAGCAATGCAGATGTGCTTTCTTTGATTTTGTCACCAGAGATTAATTAGCACTTTATTAGGAGTCCTATTTATACCTCCAGCCGCAAGAGGGAAAAGAGAGAGGGAGAGAGTGATGAAGAGGGGAAGGAGGAGTGAGAGACTGATAGACTGAGGCAAAAATGGAGACGGGAAAAATCGGGGGATAGAGGGAACGATGGAAAAAGAGAATAAGCGGGACAAAAATGAAAGAGGTGGGGAAGGCTGAGGAAATATGAGAAGCAAGCAGCATAGAAATAGACAGGGAGGATAAAAAAACGAGTGCAGGAATGGGAATAGTCAAAAGAGATCAAGACAGAAGGATACAGAGAAGCAAGTGCAACAGGAAAGAGAAAGATAGACAGAAAAAGAGATGGTGGCATGAACAAATCCTCCATGCTAAACGACTAAATAGGTCATTAGCAGTGATGGCAATGACGGCATTAGAAATAACGGTGGTACTAACGAGTAGAGTTACTTTTTTCAGTAACGAGTATTCTTATTGATCTTCCCATCTTAATCATTGAAGCTGTCTTTTTCAGCGGACCAACTTGATCTCTGAGCCGAAAGGCAAAGACTTTTTTACTGTTCTTCCTTCCTTGGCATAAATGCCGACGATTGGCTGAGGTTGAGTAACATTTTGTGGTGAGCCAATCAGAGGGGTAGTTGGGCGGGTGTTTGAAAGAAGCATAGTCGGACACACACATAGTCCGACAAGGAGTCGGTCAACGAAGGACAGGTATGGCGAGCCCTAATGAGGGGCAAAAAATATCAAAAGTTCCAAAACATCCATTGCGTTATTGTTCTCGATCCACTATATGAACATAATATCATACATGGCATCTGATTGGAGGTTAGTCTCACTTTGTCCCACAGCGACATTAAAAGATTTTAGATATGTGTATGTTGTTTCTGTTTATAATGTATTGGATTAATTGTCCATTTTGTTATAATATTCAGATTTATTATTGTATTTTATGTTCTGTCAACGAAGGGTGGAGGTCCCATCTTAATGTAACGCAGTAGTTACTTTCTGAAGTAATTAGTTACTGTCATATTTTGTAACTGATTAACTAATTTAGTTACTTTCTGGAAGAAGTAACTAATACTTTTTAAAAGTAACCGGCCCAACATTGATCATTAGTCACCTGTAGGACTCAGGAAGTGAACCCCAGTCTCGGGGGTCCCAGTCTGAAACGAAATACTTATTACAGAAGAGAAAAGGCTGCCAGAGAATATGCACGCAGTACACATGCACGCAGTACAAACACTTTTAGGAAATTATTTATTATTGGTATTGGTATGCAGTGGTGGAGGAAGTATTTCTTAAAATAAGGCTTGTTTCTGCAACAGCTCATTGAGAATCAGATACAATGAAAACTATTGAGGAAATATTTTCCTTTAAATTGATGCAGTATTAAACGAGATCGCTCCAGTCAGCAGCAGAGAAACAAGCTGCAGCGTGAGTTAATGGGATAATTGTCCAGCTTGTATTTGCGTTCATAAAGTGCTCGTTTTGCTGCTGACAGACTCAGATTAATATTCTAAGTGTCTGACAACATTATGGAAAGGATTTCTAAGGAGGTCGACCTTTCTGTTAAAGATTAAGATCCTTTTTAAAACATAAAAGTCCGCGAAATTGCGTTCACTACACCCACCAGACTCCATGTAAATAATCAGTGATTTTAGCATCGTAAAATACGGCTTTCTAAAACATCTCTGAGCACCGCTGGCTCTGGCGGTCTGGAGCCTGCGGGTGTATGGTGTGCGATTATCGGCTACGTTTTGTCAGTATTTTCTTTCATTCCAATTTCGGGTCTGTTAGTCACAGTGAAATCCGGGGACATTTCCGGGGACAGATCCAGCCGGGGACAGGTCGCCAAAATCGGGGACTGACCGGACGTCTGGTCACCCTAGTCTAGCTATCTGTCTGGATTTACCCTGCAGAGATCTGAGGACCAGGTAACCATAGTCCTCAGATTGGACAGATAGTCTAGCTAGCTGTCTGGATTTACCCTGCAGAGATCTGAGGACCAGGTAACCATAGTCCTTAGATTGGACAGATAGTCTAGCTAGCTGTCTGGATTTACCCTGCAGAGACCTGAGGACCAGGTTACCATAGTCCTCAGATTGGACAGATAGTCTAGCTAGCTGTCTGGATTTACCCTGCAGAGATCTGAGGACCAGGTTACCATAGTCCTCTGATTGGACAGATAGTCTAGCTAGCTGTATGGATTAACCCGGCAGACACCTGAGGATAAAGTCAAAGTATCTTGATTAGTCTCCTTGAGGAGCAACTTGTTTTGGACACTGAGCAACATTGCTGCAAGAATCACAACAGGCACACAACAACAAGGACAGGGTTAAAACACTAAGAGACAAATGTGCAGTCAACAGATGGGACATGTGTATAATATAAATGGATGATATATGGGCTACTCAAAGAGCTTTGCAAATTGCAGATTACAAATTACCAAGAAATTTAACCCTAGTCCTCAGAAATCATTCGAGGTGACGGACGTCCGGAGGAATTTCTGGCGGCACAAGAACAATCCCGGTTAGTTAGACTTAGAGATCCAACAACCGCCCCCCCCCCCCCCCCCCCCCCCCCCCCCCCCCCCCCCCCCCCCCCCCCCCCCCCCCCTCCAGAGCAGCAACGAGGTAGGCGTATGTTGCAGGAGGTCAGTGAGGTCGGAGGAGGCGAGGTTGTAAAAGAAGAAGAGAGGGATGAAGAGAGACAGGGTGACGACTGACAGAGGGATGATGGGGGAATGGAGAGAGCGAGGTGAGAAAGAATGAGAGTGATGATGGATCTGGGACGGCTGTGTAACACAATATTCAGCAATGGAGCGGAATTACTGATCCCCACGATTAAAAAAAATGAAATATGGATTATTGAAACCCAAATTGGAAAAAAAACAAACTCCTGTCATATTTCAACGGGCTGTGACTCTTCAAACTCGTTTTTCCTGCAAAGCTTTAGGCTTTGAGAAAGAACTATGGAATAAATGTATAATTAATCTGTTGCTGAATAAAATAGAAGTGCATCAGTACAAGTGGTGCCATCCTGGAGGCAGAAAGGGTGCGTTTGTTATTCTCAGTGTTTCTCCGAACTACCTTGAAGCATGTGTCATCTTCAGCTTCACACCAGCGTCACGCAGGCGAAGAAATGACCACACCTCAACGGTTCATAGTGGTTAACGACCCCATGCATCCTCCGTTTCAGAGCAGCGTTCTCATCTTTTTGTCATGGAGACCCTTTTTTCTCATCCATTTTAATTTGGACAGCAGCACACCCGATATTATGTCTTAGTGAATGCAAAACAACTTGTTGTCAAAGTGGGTTGCATAGCAACTGGAATGATGCAACTCTCTGTTGCGCACTTGTCTGCTGTTTGATAAGTGAACTCACAGATGCACCATGGGAGTCAAGGGCGCCGGAGCTCCCATTCAGAGCCAGCAGGAAGACCGTTAGAAACCTGAGGTGCATCATTGCAGTGTTGGAAGAAGTATTCAGTACCTTTATGAAGGAAAAGTACTTATGCCGCCCTGTAAAAAGTCTTTACCCATACAAGTAAAAGTCCTGCATTGAAAGCATTCATACGACTCTTATTCTGCACAGTTTCAGGTTCATAATTGTATTTGGAGGTTGTATCAGAATAGGTTTAAGTGGTTTCATTTCTGTTGTTCTACACATTGCTGCAGCTCCTCTTTTCACCCTGTGTGTTGAGCTTTCTGTTTTAGGGACATAGTGATACATGTCACTTCTGTACTATCTTTGTTGGGAGTCGTTCAGCCAGCCAGCCAGATATGAGGTGTTATTTTGTGTCTCTAGTGCTTCCACACTCATACAAACTTGGAAAATTAAATATCCATGCTGTTTTGAGGGAGATCTGGTTTCTGAATGTCCTCTGTCTTCAGTCTCCGGACGAGCTGTCCAACATCTGCACGGCTTTCTACGTCACGATGGACGAGGTGGCTAACCGTAGAATGCTAGCTTGTTCTCAATGGCAAAACACTGCTACAACAACCACTTGTTGACCATAATCTCCAAAAAAAACTACTTCCTGTCCCTGTTCTATTTCCTGTCCCTGGTGTGTCCCTGGTCTAGAAGAAGTCTCCCAGCTGATCCTGCCTTGGACTGACCTAAGCTGGAGAAAGAGTTATCTAGCTGATGGGGTTTTACCTAGCTACTGAGCATGTGCAGCTCCCAACAAAGATAGTATAGAAGTGAGATGTCTCACTCTGGAGCTAAAATAAATAACACAAAAACAGGAACTGCAGCCAAGTGCAGTACAACAAAAACATGGAGTTTTTTCAAAATAAAACCATGTAAACCTATTCTGTTACAACCTCAATATTATGAACCTGAAAATGAACAGAATATGCCGCTTTAAACTCACCTTATTAAATCTATTTAATTAAGTTGTTAAATCACCTTTCGTCCTTCTTTGCACCTGTCATGATTACTATGGCGACTTGATGGCGCCGCAACCATGAGCATAAATATGAGTCGTAACTGCTGCTTCAAAATACAACTTATGAGGGCGTTTTTTGCCTAAAATATCCCTTCCATGCCACCATCATGTTGATATGTTTCAGTGAGCTGACTGTCTCCTCTGAAGGCTTACTGTGGCTCCGGAGGTTGAGGAGGTCGCCCTGAGGTTGGAGCTTCACCCGGCTCCTCCTCCAAATGTCCATGTGGCGTTGGGTAGGAACGATTGGTGTATGAATGTGTGTGTGCATGGGTTAATGACATGGCAACAATGGCAAATTGTAAAGCTAAGGTAGAAACACACTGCAAATGCAGTTCATTTGAATTCATTTGCCCACTTCAAAATGCTGCCCATCTGTCAGGAACGAGCTGCAGCGGGCCGTTAGTTTCAGGAGTGGAGCGGAGTTGTTGAGGACTGGCTTCAGGCAGCAAATAACAGGAGCCGCATTTTTTTTTTAATGGATATCATCAGCACTGTCTGTTCTGCCGGTGGATAATAAGAGTTCACATCATGAAAACAGAGCAATGAAAGACAGAGCCACACAAATATAAATCATGAAAAGTGGAATATGTAAGGTAATGTTAGAGAGGTTAACAGCGAGGTTGTTGCAGCCTCCAGGACACGAGAAAGAGGGGGAGCAAGCAAGAGGGCAAGAGGGAGGAGAAAGAGGGAGAAATTCAGGGAGTAATAACAGGTAGTGTTGCATGTTGGGTAAAGAACAAAGGCAGTGACATGTGCCAGTGTGTTGGGTGCCATTAGGCAGATAAGGGCTGCGACTGACACTTTGAAGAAGCCCTTTCAGAAACCTTCTCAGAAACCATTGTTTGGCCTTTTCTCAGCGCCCTCAGACAGCTGCCAGGGACAACAATGAGCCCACAGAAAGAAAGGAAAAAACAACAACAGATAGGAGACAGAGGCTTCACACTATCGGTACGCTGGCCTCATTACGTCAAGGCGAGAGTAAAAGGGGGAAGAAAGGAGACGAGAAAAAAATCAAGAGATTGATGGAAGCAGGGTGTGAACTACGGGGGCCTATAAGAGATGATCTGCCTTAAAAAAGTGATTTGTAAAATATGGGGGGGGTCTCTGAAATTTCGACAGTGTGTCATTTTGTTGACGTGCAATTTCAGTTTGATGTAATGTGATCATTGTGGATCATTATGTGTAATATTTCAAAAAGACCATTTATTCATTCATTTATGGCGGTGATTTAAAATTAATTCACTTCAATAAATATGTAACTGTACATGCTGTTCTTGTTATCAGCATCAAGGCATGGCGGCGCTGCGGTGCACATTCAACTCATGTTTAGTACATGTTAACTCGAAGATTCGTGGAAAAATAAAACGTTGGAGGCCATTAATCGGCACGCAAAGTCCCTTAAAATCCATTCTGCAGTTAGCATCATGTAGCAATGGCAAAAAGAAAACAAGGCAGCCTAAATCATTTTTATCTTACTAAGAAAATGTGAAGCAAGGACGTTGATAGACGGATTCACCTGCTGCAAGCCCTGTTAGCACCCCCCACCCCACCCCACCCCACCCCACCCCAGCTTCAGCAAGAGACGACTTTATTTCTACAGCCTCTTCGTCTGGTGCAGACTTCCAGCCACTAGAGCCAGTCTCACAGTGAGCTTTCCTTAGTATGTGCCATTTCTGAGTCTGTAGCTTTTGAGGAGGAGAGGGGGGGCGGGGAGGTGGAGGCTTGGGGTGGGACCTTGACCATCTGCCACTTTGCTCGTTTGAAAGCCATGATGTCTTTCTCACTCACGTGGGGCAAATTGTCTGGGTGGGTAATCTCGCCCCTTATGACCTCATAAGGGGCGAGATTCCAGATTGGCCCATCTGAGCTTTCCTTTTCTCAAAGGCAGAGCTGGATACCCAGGGCTCGGTTCAGACTTATCCCCCTTTCTAGCCACTGGGGGGCCATAGGCAGGTTAGCGGAACTCTTATTGATGTTAAAAATAAAGACACAGTTTCATGCCATGGGACCTTTAAGTGAAATCCGGGGAACAGTGTCAACAGCCAATGGGTGGGCTCCTTCCAGCACCCAAAAGAAAAATCTGCAAAACGCTAGGGGTAGCTAGCTAACTTGCTAGTTACATTTTACAACTAATCTAGTTGTAGTCATGCAAAGATTCTTTGCATGTGATGACAGGTAGTATTTAGATGTGACATGGTGTCAGACTTTAGGTTTTTAGTTCTTTTCGGAGTCTAGTATTGTAGAAATATGCTGCTCTCAGATTCTGACTTGAGGGTGGGTGGATAGCTCCCTTTAATATAGGGGTCTGTTTGTTGATTATGTTTATTATGTAAAGCAGCTAATGCTTTTTTTGCAAGTTGCACTCTGTGAGGCATTAATAAAGGAGTTTGCCTGTAACCACAAGAACAGAAGTCACCTTGACGCTGACAATCAGGATTGGTGGGGAATAAACTGGACGTAAAGATGCTCCAAATGAGTACAAATCACCAGTTGCTTTGAGTCATAAGAACTCCCTGGGAGGACATCCACCCGAACAGGAAACTGTGAAAAAACCTGCTCTTCCTGTGTGTAATCCAAATCCAGCAGCCTGGATCAAGCAAAGGTAGAAAAGCAAGAGAATAAAAAGGTGGTATGAAAGAGGAAGAGCGGGGGGAGAAATGAGAGAGTGAATTATAGGAGGACTGACAGGTAGGATGGTTGGCACGGCAGAACGCTGTGATTCCACCAAGCGAGAGTGGAAAGCAGATTTGGGGTTAATTTGCATTTCAAACTCGCCCGACTTCCAGCCTGCGATGCCAGAAACCTGCTGATTTGCACTCTCCTCCTCTCCTCTCCTCTGCCACTTCTGTCTCTTTTTCATTTCATCTCTATATTTCCATTTTTGTCTATTTTCCAGATTTATTGCATTTTATTTTCCCTACTGTGTATTTTCTTTCTCTCTCGCAGATTGGTGTAGTCTTTCAGAATGTTTCATTATCTCCATGGGTCCTATTTTAACGACCTAAGCACATGGCGGGAAGCGCGTGGTGCAGGTGCGTTTAGGATCCGTACAAATCCACTTTTGCTAGTTTGACGGTGGAAGACAGGGTCCACACGCAAGGCCAACCTGGTCTCAAGTCAGCTCCTTAAAATGCTTATGTTATTGATTTATTGATTTGTCTACAGGTCATAATTTTCAAACGTGACCATTTCACCCACTGCTGTGACACTAGGGGTTTTCAACACTACATAAAACTAACTTATTAACTTTAGTTTTACAGTTATATTTGGAATTTATGGTCAATAAACCTCATTTATAGGAAACTATACCTTATGTTTGGGTTAGAAAAGCAGAAATTAGGAATTATTTAGACTAAAATTCAAGGAATGGATGTTGATGGTCAACGTTTACTCAATACTATTTCAAAAACACTTTTTTTATTTATTCATTTATGTCCCCAAATTCCATAAAAATTAAATAAGACGCCCCAAAATTAATGAAAGTAGAGATTTGTACTTGCCAAAGAGCATTGGGTGGAATCAATCATGTTATTTTGGGGAATTAAAAAGAACACTGATATAGGAAAATGGGTCAATTTGACCCCAGGACAACATTAGGGTTATTAGTCTCTTCATTAATCATAGATATGTTTTGGTGTAAGATCCAATTAACCAATCAGAGTGTCCGCTTTTATTATTGTACTTAGGTTACAGCTGTTCTGAGGGCGGATTTGCTAAGTAGGAAGGAGAGATTTTCCGGAGAAACAATTGATCTGCTTGTGCCTGAAGTTACAGCACGCAGATCATAACATTTTACTATTCTATATTGTAATATTTGTATTTTTAACCTTTTAATTGTGTGTGTGCTGCTGCACTTCCCTGTATGTGTGTAACAAGCACAACTAACTTTAGACCAGGTTTTTTTTGGTCCATATGTATTATACATAGTCTAAGGGCAAGATAACATCCAATCTAAATGCTAATGCCGTATGTGATGATAAGTGTTGAAGAAGACATTAGGGAATGCTTTTTAATTTGATTCATTTTAATGGTTTGTGTTGATAACACTTTCACATTTCCGTTCCCTTCTTTTTCTCCCACATACTCAGATGTATTTTCCTGGTTTCCTTTCCTTCACCTCACTCTTTCATCCCATTGATCCCCCTCTCTGACTTTCTCTCTCTTATCCCCTCTTTTATTCTTCTCACTATTCCCTTTCTTTCTTTTGCGTTGTCACGAGACACTTTTTTACCTTCCATCTGTCCTCATTTGTGTCTTGCCGTGCAGATCGGGATAAGAGTGAGGGAATGAAGATGCACAGCAGGGGGAGATATAGACTCAGAGAGGGAGGGAGAGAAACAGAAGGAGGGAAAGGAAGTGAAGCAAAGGTAGAGCAGGGAAATGAAGACAAAGAGGAAGAGACAATCACAACATGAGGCAGACCGAGTTGATGTCCACAACAAGGTTATTATCTTTAATCCACACTGAAAACTGAAATAAAAACATAAAGCAATGTAATGCATTGTTACACAGCTAAGCTTAAATTGGGTTCATCAGGCCGTGTTTTATATTAGTAGCAAGAACTTTTATTACTAGTTATTTCCAGATGGTATTATTGCTAGCTGTCGCAAACTATGTATGTGCAGATTAGATTTTGTGTGTGTGTGTGTGTGTCTGTACAGTCTGTCTAGACACCTTGACATCTGTGCAGGAGTCTTGTTAACCAGGTGCCTGCTGTGTGTGTCTGTATCAGTGTGTGTGAAGCGGCTGTTCCGTGTGTAAAACGTGCACGTGCGTGTACACACGCGAATGTGGGTGTTTTATCTCATGCATGTTTGTGCGCATGTGCGTTTTATGCACCTTGCCACAGGAGGCCCTCATTTGCCACTTCAAAGTACTTACCCATAATCCTCGGAGTGTGGATTCATTTGCACTTGAAACCAACAGAACGAGGGAGAGAGAGAGAGAGAGAGAGAGAGAGGAGTGAAAAGGAGAGCAAGAAAGAGAAGAGGAAAGGAGACAGAGATAAGATTAGAAAAACTCGGACCATGTGCAACATAAAACGTGATCTATCTGTGTGAGTGTGTGCGTGTGTGTGTGTGTGTGTGTGTGTGTGTGTGTGTGTGTGTGTGTGTGTGTGTGCGCGTAGGACCAAGCTGGCATGACTCATTTTCCTGACTGCTTATTTTGCCTCTGCTCCTTCCACCTCTGCCTCATTCTCTTTCCGTTCCCTCTCTCCATCTTTTTTTTTTTGCTCTTTCGGAGCCTTAAGGGAATCTCTCACAGGGACGCCCAAACACACACTCGGTAATGCCTCACACGGACGCATGCACACTCCAAAACACTTGGATGACCCACAACTGCGCACGTACTGTATGTGCACACACACACATCCCACTTAATCACACTCAGGCATATAGACTCATGCATAAAACACTTATTTAGATGGTAGCTGGGATGCACGAACATGCAAATGTAGCACACAGACACACACTCACACACACACACACACACACATTCTTTCCCACACACGCACAAACTAATCTCTCTCAACACACAGACAGGAGTTCTTTTTTTTCTGTCTCAATAGACCAGCATTGACTTTCCATCCACCTCTGACAACTTTACTTTGTGTGTGTGTGTGTTTGTGTGTGTGTGTGTGTGTGTGTGTGTTAGAGATAGGCTACCCTTCTTTTTTTAAATTCCATCTATTGCTTCCTTCTTTGAGTTCTTTTTGGCTCATTTTCACTTTTATTTGTACATTCAGGGTTCTCCTTCAGCATCTGAGTTTGGTTGCATTCCAGGACTTTTATTTCTTTCCATTTTCCTCCTTTGAATTCTTTAATAAATGAAATATTGCCAAAAAGTCCCCTTCAAAACAGTGACTCACACCAGTTTTGAAACCCATGAGAGCCTCTGAGCACTTGTCCAGCCAAACAACAACTAGTCCAAGAAAAGAACTAAATTGGGTCTGTTATCGCTGTGACTTCAGGCTCGCCCGACAGCCTGTGCACAACAAAACTTCATTCTGTAGTTTCTGATGATTTTCTTTAGCATACAAACACAGAAATAGTTGGAACCCAAATATTTTTATATTTCGGTTGCCATTTGCTTTGAATTCTTTGGCAGATCATATAAGAGTTTACTTTTCAGCTGTAGACGTGGTGGTTTTCTGCCAGCGTCTGCAGCTGTTACCCTGGTGTATTATGTCATGTACTGTGGGATCGATATCAAAAGTGCATCTTCTGATTGTCTCCTTGAATATTTGGACCGACGATTTTACACAAACAGAATACAACAAGTCATGTCAGACAAAATGAAAGACATGATGAAAGAGCTCATCTGTTTGTGATGTTTCTTTGAGACTCATTGTGGGCTTATGTGACAAGATATTTATCACAGAGTAGTTCTGACTTCAAAATGCTAAAAAACGGCTAAGAGATGAGTTAATCTTGTATTTTTTTGTGTAGCTGATGCTTCACATGTGGCACATAAAAGTGTTTTTTTGCTCTCTAAACACACTGATGTTCTACCAGCAGCCTGATTCTCCAACTGTTCATTGGGTCTTTCTTACTCCCCTTGAACTGCATCCTCGGCTCCTCCACTTGCCTTCCTTCCTCGCGTCTTAGTCAGTCCCACCAGGGAATAATACGTCGTTTCCTCCGTGCACACGCATCAGACAAATTTGCCTTCAGCTGCACGGCTGCCAGGAAGGCTCCTCGGTCATAGCTCCCAGGATGGCCATCCTCTATCCTTGCTCCTCTGGGCAGGAATAAGATCTTTGAGACGACATTCACAGAGGTGGGCCAGAACAACTTCCGATTTAGCCAAGGACCAAGGAGCTATCAAATAAGGGACATGAGAAGCACCCAGTGTGTAGACTTGTCCAACACAGACATTACAGGAAACCGTTTCCTTCCAAAATCCACTTTCCACCTCTGAAAAGATACGTTTGCTGCTGCATGGATGTAAGGTTGCATCCACGTGCATTTAAAAATGTATACTCTAGCGTTGTATTGTCTCAGACAAACCAGGAAAAACAGTCTGTAAAAAGACGCTGGCGGTGTTCAGTTTGAGATGCAGCGTCGACTAGAATTAGTTCTTCTATGAGCCAATGAACTAAAGAGGATAAAAAAAAAACGTGCATGTATTTTTAGTTATCAGCCTCAGATCTTGATGTTCACTGTGTCTGTGAGAAGACACGACAAGAAGCATCTTCTCCGTTTTCTGTGTTTTTGATGTCTCCAGGCACTGATAGCTGGGAATCTTGGCATCCCAACAGCTGGAGGTTGTTCACACCATGCTGTAGAATGGCTAAACAAATGATAAATCATACAGATTAACTGAATCTAGATGTAATGTCAATCATTGGTCGATTATTGGTGGTTGGATGTCCTGAAACCCCATGGTATAAGCAAAGCAGGGAAGGGCAAAGCTTTTTGTACTGAAAAATCCTCTTGGTGATGAGAATTATTTGTGGAAAACATGTTGACTTTGTTTCTAAGTATTAGTATATGTGTATGAATTTGGAGGGTTTCTGAATCACTTCACTGTTGTTATATGGTTTTGTACACAGTCTTAGCTTCTGTCTTACAATACATAGTGCTATTGGTATGTACTTCTACCTGACACATTCAACATTAAATAATGCCTTATACTAGTTTCACATTATGAAAATTGGACTGCATACTTAAAGGTCCCATATTATGCTAATACTTGTATTTTGGGTTTTTCACTAGAACATGTTTACATGCTTTAATGTTAATGTTTTTCTCACACTGTCTGTCTGAATGAACCTGTATTCACCCTTAGTCTACAATGATCCGTTTTAGCGCCTGTGTCTTTAAGGCTCAATCAACAACAAAAAACAGAATTGGTCAGCGCTTAGCGGTCTTCAGCATCAGAGGCTCTGCACTGTCATTGCATCCGGGGAATGACTGTAACGGCACGTTTTTACCTATGCACGTAAATCGAATAGTTGTGACATCACAACTTACTCAGGTCCTGACATTTAAAGGCACAATTTCTGAACATGGCTTATGTAACTTTCTCTGTGGATTGAACCTTATGATTACATCTTTTATGTAGCACCTCGACCTGATTTATGATACAAAAATATACAGAAATCTCCCTCTTTACAATATGACATCCGTAACTCCTCAATTAAAGCGGAAAAGCCGTTTGCACGGTTGCGTGAGTTGCAGGCGGCGACTGATTCGGAGCTCGACGAGACCGAGCGATGTGACTCAGAACCTCTGCTGATGTAAAGATGTGGGCTTGAGCTGTTTGGGATGAATCTAGGTCAGGCAGCGCAGGGCGAGCAACCTTCATGATGTACTGACCATGAGGGAGAGAGAGAGAGTGATAACTAGGGTTATTAATGTCTCTGCCCCCTCACCCAGGCAGCAGACAGATTAGACTGTGTGTGTGTGGGTGGGTGTGTGCGTGTGTGCGTTTTTGTAAGCATGTCAGATATGCATGTATTTACTATGTGCGTGTGTGTGTGTGTGGGATGTGAATCTGTGTTTAGCTTGATGATTTTAGACAGTGGGAGACATAAAACACCTAAAGCAGCTACCTTACTGAGCAGAGACAAAGGAATGGAGAGACTAAGAGATGGAAAAGAAAAGAAATACAAGGAGGATGAGATCGCTGGAGGAGAAAAAAGAGAGTGATGGAGGATTTCAGAAGTGGAGAGTGAGAAACTGTTGGCATACAGGAGAGAAGGCTCGTTGATGCAGCCAGAACAATAAGTTCCTGCATGCATTTAGATATTGTATGTCCAAAAGCATTTTTCTTTTTCAAAAAAAATAAAATAAGCTAATTTAAAAACATTTCATTGATGTATTTTTCTCACATGATGTCCGACACAACAACCTCGGCACTGTTCGTAATACCCACGGACAGGCGTAAAGAGTGCAAAGCAAAAGCATCGATTCATGGAGACAAATAAAAATGTGGAAATATATGAAGATTAAAAGGTTTTGGCCGGGCAAATAAGATAGATCTCCATTTATCTCTATTGAGGAATAAAACTTTTGTTTTAAAGTCTGTGTTTCTAATGGAGATTTTGCAACTCCTAAAAAACATGTTCATTTAAGATTCATTTTCATTGTCACATACATTTCCTCAGCCTGAGGAAATGTTACTATTGAACTCCGCATAGTGTTTCTAAAAATATCTCTGTGTGGAAACATAAGCCCGATTCACATTGTTATGGTTCTGTTTATGTATCTCAAAGCGTTTGGTTAAGATTTGGGAAAGATTGTGGTCTTGGATAATATTTAAAAACAATTTATTTCAGTTCTAGTAGCCCAGACCAGCGGTTTTGCAGCTCGACGCCTTCTCTGAATTTAAGCAATACCTTATCCTGGAGATGAAAGTGGCACATCATGACTTAAATCAAATATGTATTTTGTTGGCTTGTATTGGAAGGTATTTTAGTCAATGGAGTGTGTGATGGGTTTGAAGCAAAATGTATATTCAAATGTGGAGAGAAGCTGGAGGAGGAGGAGTGGGATGTCTTGAACCAGTCTATTCTCTCTCTCTCTCTCTCTTTATCTAATCTCCACACACTCTTTTCAAATCTTTACACACACTATATCTTATTTGGTTGCTTTCAACATTCGCTTCCTTCTTTTGTGTCTTTTCTCTCTCAATCTATCTCTGTCTCCAGCTTATATCCCGTACCCTCCTCTCTCTCCCGTTCTTTAAGTACATTTCAATAAATCCACTTCTAGGGTTAGGTTTCATTTGTTTTTTTTCAATACCAGTAAATTGCCGGTGAATGACAAAACCAACCATGGGAAAAGGCTATTTTACAATGACCTTGAATGCACCACAAGGCTGCCAAGTTCAAGTCTGTGTGTTTTTTCCAAAACACATTTTACGTCCCTATGTTGGAATCCTCTGTCGACCATTTAACTGTGTTTAACCCTTGTGTTGTCCTCCTTGGTTGAAAACACACAAAAATGTGACATTTTACCCTTATTCAGATTTTTGTTTTTGTTTTCAGTACCAACACCTTACTACCACTACTTTTACACTACTTTTTGGAATTCATGATCAACAACCTCATTTATATTAAGTGTTTTTAAATTATTTTCACTAATAGTTAAGATCAGATGAATGAAAGTGATCGACTATATTTGCAAAGAGCGTTGTGTGGAATCCCATCCATTTTTTTGTGGTAATTTGGTTAAAAAGAAACCCATATTTCAGATATAGACATTTTTTAAATGTGACCTAAGGACAACAGGAGGGTTAATCCAGCGGCTAGCTAACGGTAGGCTAATGTTACATGCTGCTAAGTGTAGTGTTAACTAGCGTCACGTCTGTTTCTGAACATCAGAGAGCAGCGCAGGCATTTCCGTGGCACCGAAATCTGCGTTGATATTCGGTCAGGTTGGTTAGGTCCTGGTGCAGTATTAGCACCGGGACTTGGTACCCAACCCTATATATTTCTCTATTGGCATGACCTTTCTGTTATTAAGTGCAGTCCTTGTTACTCAATTGGTGAACTCACAGTAATACTTCTCGTACTTCTCGGCCTTGACCAACTGCAACTTTGCTCGTTTGAAAGCCATGATGTCCTCAGATTGGACAGATAGTCTAGCAAGCTGTCTGGATTCACCCTGCAGAGATCTGAGGACCAGGTAACCATAGTCCTCAGATTGGACAGATAGTCTAGCTAGCTGTCTGGATTCACCCTGCAGAGATCTGAGGACCAGGTAACCATAGTCCTCAGATTGGACAGATAGTCTAGCTAGCTTTCTGGAGTCACCCTGCAGAGATCTGAGGACCAGGTAACCATAGTCCTCAGATTGGACAGATAGTCTAGCTAGCTGTCTGGATTTACCCTGCAGAGATCTGAGGACCAGGTAACCATAGTCCTCAGATTGGACATATAGTCTAGCAAGCTGTCTGGATTTACCCTGCAGAGATCTGAGGACCAGGTAACCATAGTCCTTAGATTGGACAGATAGTCTAGCAAGCTGTCTGGAGTCACCCTGCAGAGATCTGAGGACCAGGTAACCATAGTCCTCAGATTGGACAGATAGTCTAGCTAGCTTTCTGGATTCACCCTGCAGAGATATGACCAGGTACAATAGTCCTCAGAAATCCACCGGAGATTAGAATCCCAACACTGAGAAAGTGAAGGTAACGGACATCGGGCGAAAAGAGGGACATGCAGCAGATCGTCTGGCAGCACCAGAGAATCCATGTTAACATAGACCTGCAACAGGGAGACAAAATGTAAAACAGTGCCGCCTATTTTAGTGTCTGAAACATGGAAAACCTATCTCGCTCTTTCTCTGCTTTCAAAAGCAAACACATTCTTTCTCTCTTGCCTACATCCTTTCATTTCTTCATCACTTTCCACATAAACTCTCGGCATCAATTTTTGCTTCTCCCTTCACACGCTCTTACACATTTCCCCTCTCCTAAGCTCATCCTGCCCTCTCTCTCTCTCTCTTTTTCTCTCTCTCTCTCGGGGGTTTGAGCGGTCGTAACGTAAGCGCCAGTCATCTCTTATCATCGCCACTGTGTTCCCTGAGCGCTCAGCAGTCCACATCTCTCCCTGTGTCTCCTCGTCCCTCTGTCTTCCTCTTCTCTCCGAGTCTCACTGCTCCCTCGTTCTCCTCTGTGGATGTTACTCTGATGAGGAAAGCTTGATGTCTGCGGTCATGTTTTGCGGTCTGAAGAGGGACGTTGGGGCCAACGCTGTTGGTGAGTGTGGAACCCATGAGGGAAAAATTCCGTCACTGATTAGATTCTACATTGAGTCACTTATGGCTGTAGTGGTGACTCTAAACTACACTACCCGGAAATCCTTTAAACATTGCATGCGGGTCCAGTGGCATGGAGTTCAGGTTCAGTAGGTGTTGTATTTCTTTCAGCTTCAGTTTGGTATTTCTTCATCATGTTTTTTGCTTTTCCTTTTCCCCCCCAGTAATGTCAATGGATTGGCAAAAAATCCTTTATTTAAACCGATAGAGGTTCTGTCTTGGAAAAGACTTGGATTTACGCTTCAGTAGTGTGTTTTAAGTCGGTCTTGCTGTGGATGGAAAAACCGCGGGATGCTTCTTAATGGCAGGACCAATCATGCTGACATTCTTACACTGGCTGGGATTGAGAGCAACGTTTGTGGGACGTTCTTAGCTAGGGATCATAAACGGGGGTGTTACTAAAAAGGAGAACATTTCCTAATTGCGATGCTGTCCTCCTTCTTCATACCAGCATCTGAGAAATGTTGGAGAAAACCCAAGAAACCGTTCCCACATTTTGTGTTTTTACCCACAAAGCCTTCTGATTTACATGTTTTATAGTGACGCACTCCTGATGCACAAGTCCAATCTGAATCCAGCTTTAACCCTTGTGTTGTCCTCCCAGGTCAAAACTGGGTTTTTTTTTTTACGCTTTCAGCACTTTTATCAATTTTCGACTCCTTTTTTTTTTTTAATTTCTTCATTTTTGTAACACTACCAACACGAACACCAATACATCACCACTAGTTTTACATTCTTTTCTTTTCGAATTCATGGTCAAGAAACCTCATTTATATGAAATTATATAATTTGTTTTCTTTTGTCAAAGTTTATGTTTGGGGAAACAACACAACCAAATTTTATAAAGTTCGTTAAACTTGCAAGACTAATTATATGGAACCATCCATGGAATATTTGGACAATTTGGATCAAAGAATCCCAATTTTTCTTTAATTTAATTGGGTAGAAACCTTTAAAAAACGAGGTTGAAACAAAAATGTCTTTGCATGTCTGCACAGAGAGGGAGTTATGGGTAAAATGGGTGAAACTCCCAAATCACAAACGACTTCTCAAGTGATTCCACCGGGATTCTCCGTGTGCTCCTGTCACTCATCCGCATGAATGGCAGAGCAGTAAACTCACCAGCTAACACTAGCGTTAGCTAGCTAGCTTGGGTACATTTTTCAAAACTAACATAGTTTTTGTCTTGCAATGTGTGACCCTGCAAGATCCCCAGGGTTTAGACAATATGACAGTCTTAGACATTAGATGGGACGTGATTGTGTTTAGATGTGAGATGGTGCCAGACTGTAGTCTTTGCAAAGTCTTGTATTGTAGGTTGATTTGTTGATGCAATTCCAGTCAAAAGGTGGAAAGGAATTTTTGTTTTGTATTTATAAAAGTCATACTCAAAACCCATCCAGGTAAAGAAAAGAAAACTTCTCCTAACAAGTGCATGTTCACTTACATGCAGCCCGGATGTTTCCACCTTAAAGGGGACAAATCATGAATAAGAATAATGAATAATAATGAATGGACGATGGATTAGTCCCTTTTTCTGTGCTTGTGTACATACATTTGGGAATCTGGAGTGCCAACCAACCCACGAACTGTGAAATCCTTCGCCCCAGTCAGATTTATGTGGGCTGCCTAGATCCAAAAACATGGGATTCAACCAGCCATTCAGATTTTGGCTCCCCTTCCCCTTAGGATGTACCACAGAGGATGAGTATAGGAACATTCGGACGATAGAACGGAGAAAAAAAAGAAAGTTAGAACATTAGAACATTAACACGTTGGAGTAGAAACCCAAAATGCATGTTTGAACCTAAACACGATGATACCTCTTCTTTAAGCTATTTGCACCCAAGATTGCAATTATTTCCATGGGGTTGAAGAGGTCAAATGCAAAGGAAATTCATGATATAAATTGCGTTTTAATTTCTGTTGATCTGTTTGGATTGCTGCATGGCAAGACTTTAATGTGGTCCCTGTTGACCTTCCGTGTGTGAAATGCCTCCAGTTACTGCCTCTACTGCTTATGCGTTGGAATAAAGAACACATTAGTCCACTTCACATTATACAGTATTTATTTTAGTATTCATGATACTGAAGTTTACATGTGTTCGAGCTCCCATTAGCATCCTAGGCCCTGCTAAGTGCTTTAGCTGTAATAATGATTTCCTTGTGTATTTGATTTAAAATATCTTACATAGCTGACAACAACAGATATTAGCTTCAAAAGAGGGTATTGGGATTAGAATGGGGGACAAGTTAGTCATTTTAAATTTTGGGCAAGATTGAGATAATATTTACTTTTACAGATTCTATCTTTGGGGTAGATCCTATTCCATATGTACTTTACATGTGAAGGTTGATTTTACCATGTCTAAAGTTGTTTCTGTTATTAGATTAGATCCATTTAGCTTTGGTGGATTTGGCTTTGTCCTTATGCATCACACGCAGAATGTTAAAAAGATGCGTGTCCACTGATTGGATCTTTCCTAGTTGAATGAAATGTTTTAGGATTTCCTCAAGCTCTTCCAGGAGCTCGAAAAGACCTTTAAAGCTGACTTTCCAAAACCTGAAAATATGAATTTTTTTCAGCTGTTAGCACGATCAAAGCTCATCCCCACTGGGCAATGTCATCTTGAACTACTCTGCTCACGTCGATGGTCCAGACTCCAAACCAGCAAATGCAACAGCACCACACAGCTGGTTTAATTCTTTCCCTTTATAACACACTGTACTAGTAGAGTAATAGTAGAATAAAAGAGATGCATCAGGGGTATTAATGAAGTGAGCGCCATCCTATTTCATGCACCAAGGAGCATAGTGGGAGCTAAATTCTCTCCAATGGCCTCAGAGACTAACTAAGCCGATAGCTGTGCTGGAAATGTGCTAAAAACTCAGGAAGCTGCTTTTCTTTCTTTGAGTTTTATGGAGATAGAGACACTACAGAAGGCTCATATTTCACTGCATATTTTTCATTGTTAAACTACTACTGCTCTTTGGCTTCATTCTCCAGAGGGATCCAATGGAAAAGTCAAGCAGTTAGAAAGGAAGGTTTGGAGAACAGCAGGTCACAACACATTTCAGATGATCTGGTCCAAGGCCTTTATTTATATAGCATACATTAAACATAGAGCTGGGTAGTAACCCACCTACTGCTATGCATACAATAAATAACAGAGGCTTATTATACATGGATAAAGGCGTTTTACCTTCAGGTTTTCCAATGTCATAAATCCTTCCTGGCAGAGCGGGGGTGCTTCTTTGTTACTGCGTGTGTTGTCTGCATTGTTTATGGGACTGATTTCATCTTTTTTATAGGTGTTGAAGGAATGAGCGCATAAAATGGAGGATAAATTGAGAAAAAATGAATGATGAGGGGTTCATCAGGGCTTGTTGATTCACTGTTTTCGGAGCATTACTGAGCTGACCGACTGAGAACTTAATGGTGGCTGCTGTGAGTGTGTTGGATGTTATAATCAGCCGTTCAATTTTCTCCGCTGTTCACGACAAACTGCATTTGGCTCAGGGTGTTGTACCCATAATCCTCCAGGAGGGCGTCTGAGGTGGAGAGCGTTACGGCGGTGCAGGCAGACAGCACAGAGAGATGGGAACTCACTGAACATATGTTCTGAACGTGCTGATTGCGCCTAAATATTTCATAAATTTGAACCAGTGGTAGAAGTACCAATACCACACGGTAAAAATACTCTGTTACAAGTAAAAGTTCTTCATTGAAAATGCTACATAAAGCTAAACTGTAAATAATAGCTGAGAAATTTCCAGTTATTTCCTTTAGATTTCACAGCAACACTACTGTATATGATTTTTACAGTAGAATGCTGTAAAGTTACATTACAACCATGTCAACATGACAGAATAAAAGTAGTAGTATTACAGTTGAAATCACAGTAGTCTAAGTATAACTGTTGAAATCACAGTAGTCAAAGCATTACTGTAAAAAAAAAACACACAACATAGCCACTACAGTAATGTAAATAGTAAAGTAAACTACTGTTATTTTAATTATTTATCCTATGTTTAATTGTTTTTGTATTTTAAAGTGAATACATGAAATACTGCAAATGGAAGTTTGGTACCTTCACCGTAAAAAAAAAATCACAGTAACTTGCTGGACAATTGTTTCTAGTAAGTTACTTTATATTTTACCTTATATTTGTTACAGTGTATCTAGTATGCGTAGTTTCTGTCTCCCCTATGATGAATTCTAAGTTATGACAACAACACTGTCCGCCCCTCCACATGATACAAGCCTTCCGTAACCACGCACCGCCCCCACCCCTCCCCAATTCAGTTGCTAGTAGCCAAGGAGGACACAGAGGGTTAAAAAAAAACACGGTGGACTCGTGTGTCTGCGTGCAGAAAGTCACTTGGCGACACCATGTTCTGAACACAGCCATACTAAGAAACCCAGAGAGTTATGTATAGCTGATTAATTAGCGTCATAGCAACTCATTTAGCAATGACTTGAATGTAACTGAAGTTCAATGATATCAATAAGTTACGCACTGCAGCTTTAAGTAAAAGGAAACTAAAAGTATCATCAGGTAACTTCAAGTATTAAAGGTAAAAGTGATCACGCAGTTAAATCATTTCAGCTGGACTTGTACATTAGGCTGTCATATGGTTGGGTTGCATAATTTATAATAAAACATCAGATTTGATCAATTATATGTGTTTTGTCTGCAAAGACACAGCGGAGTAGAAGAAGAAAGTGGCATTAAAGTAAAGTAAAGTGCAAGTACCTCAAATTTGCACGGTACAGTACTTAAAATGAGTATATGTATTTCACCACTGATTCTAATGAAAGTGATGTGTAATGAGAAATACAAATGTCTCTGTGTCTTTATAATAATAATGTATACTTTATTAATCCCACAAGGAGAAACTACAATATACATTCTGTTGTTAATACACAGGTCTGAATACACATGCTCAGCACCTATACATGCACCAGTGAAGAGATGTCAGAGTGGGGGGGCTGCCCATTGATAGGCACTCCGAGCAGTTGGGGGTCCAGTGCCTTTCTCAAGAGCACCTTGGCAGTGCCCAGAAGGTGAAGAGTCACCTCTCCAGCTGACAGTCCACCACCATACTTTGGTCCACATGGGGACTTGAACCAGCAACCCTCCAGCTCCCAACCCAACTCCCTTTGGGCTGAGCTACTGCCACCCCTCCAAAAAAAAAAAAGGTTCCTCCGTCTGCCATTTACATGTTGAGGCATTTAGATTCTTACTTCAAGCAGCTTGCAAGCAGAGCGCACGTGCATCCTATCATGGCAAAGCATAGACCTACAGCAGCTGATGGGGACCGAGCCATCTGACTTATTAATGATGGGACTCTCTCACACCACCCAAAAACACTTATTTCTCACTTTCATCTCGTCATCTGTCTGCTTTGGCCGGCCCTCCGATCAACATGTCAGCAGAGTTAACGGAGTATCATGTTGAAGCCGTGGCATCCGAGTGTTGGCGGAATGAAACTTTAACTTCAAAGGACGTTTTGATGTGTGGATTTTTTCTGCCCACCACCTGCCAAACTGTTTTCTCCCCATGCCTGCTTCTCTTCAGCTGTGAGATCTTTCCTTTTTGCTGTTTTTTTTTAAACCAGCCTCCCTCATGTTTGTCTTGTTTTGAGAAAGGTTTGCCCGCCATTCCCGAGGGTTTTAGTGACATATCGTGTGTCTAATTGAAAAGCATGCACAAGCTATGTAGGCTATGTCAGTGTGCAGTCAGGTTTTTTAGGTTTTTGGTTTCACTCTGCTTTCACAGCAAATGAGCTAAAGCTTTTTAAAAGTTGGTGGAGATTGTGAATATCAGAAGCTCTCTGCAGGACGTCCTCGCTACGACTCACACACTACCCTAACCCTTAAGGAGTCAAGGTTTACTGTATGTGCATGTACAGTATATACATGTGTGTGGCCCTGTACATACAAACAAAATCTGTCCCCAGTGGACAATAAAGACTATATCTATCTATCTGTCTATCTGTCTATCTGTCTGTCTGTCTGTCTGTTTGAAGTGTGATTATCATCTCTGTTGGGGAGGAACCTTGCAATGCCCTACTACACCCAGCAGTTCCCTACTACACCCTCCAGTGCCCTGCTACACCCAGCAGTGCCCTACTACACCCAGCAGTGCCCTACTAAACCCTGCAGTGCCCTACTAAACCCTGCAGTGCCCTGCTACACCCAGCAGTGCCCTACAACACCCTGCAGTGCCCTGCTACACCCAGCAGTTCCCTACTAAACCCTGCAGTGCCCTACTACACCCAGCAGTTCCCTACTACACCCTGCAGTGCCCTGCTACACCCAGCAGTTCCCTACTACACCCAGCAGTGCCCTGCTACACCCAGCAGTGCCCTACTACACCCAGCAGTTCCCTACTACAACCTGCAGTGCCCTGCTACACCCAGCAGTTCCCTACTACACCCTGCAGTGCCCTGCTATACCCAGCAGTGCCCTACTACACCCAGCAGTTCCCTACTACAACCTGCAGTGCCCTGCTACACCCTGCAGTGCCCTACTACAACCAGCAGTTCCCTACTACAACCTGCAGTGCCCTACTACACCCTGCAGTGCCCTGCTACCCCCTGCTAAACCCTGCAGTGCCCTTTTACCCCCTGCTAAACCCTGCAGTGCCCTGCTACGCCCTGTAGTGCCCTGCTACCCCCTGTTATGCCCAGCACTGCCCTGCAACACCCTGTAACACCCTATAATTGTCAGGTCTTTGTAAATCATAGAGTGTGGGCTACACCTACTTTATCTCTAAAGTGTCTTGAGATAACTCTTGTTATAATTTGACAGTATTAATACAATTGAATTGAATTATATCTCCAAATTTTGTAAAGTTCATTTTTTTCATAAATCAATGCTATTGGTCAGCCTTTACGTCTCTCTGGGTTTTACTCATATTACTCAGATTTATTTGACTTCGGCAAAGGTAAATACCTCAATATAATGTTTTCACGTTAGCATTTTTTTTCATTTTATTTCCTTAAAAACAATAGGTTTGGACACACAAGGTTTTTGCCAGACAGTGACGGTTTGGTGAATTGAGCTGAAACCCTTGTGTCACACCAACATGGAAACCTATGTGTCCATTGAACACAATGCATTCGACGTGTGAGCAGTTTGAGTCATCGGTGTTTGAAAGTTATACAAGTTTAAAGTTCAGAGCTTTGAGAGCTTTAACGAGGTAAAGAGAGGAAAGAGAGGAGGGAGAAAAACATGCGATCATTACAGCTAAAGCGCTGGTGACATCCATGTTTACCCCTCCCTCCTCCCTGCCCTCGCCCACCCCCCAACCAGATCCATACAGGCTGCAATTAACGACAACAGAGAGGCCATTAACTGGCCTAATTGCTGCTTGTTCCTGCCACAGCCGCTCCATATGTGTGGGTGAGAGATAGTTTTGTGTGCGTTTGTGTTGGTGGAAAAGGATACAATTTGTGCAACGGGTGACAGAGTTTGTTTGCTTATTTGTGTGTGTGTCTGTGTGTGTGTGTGTGTGTGTGTGTGTGTGTGTGTGTGTGTGTGTG